>NW_010397049.1:60563-73096 GCF_000710305.1 Buceros rhinoceros silvestris | reverse complement strand
CCTGCTGAAGGAGTTCAGGAAGCACAAAACCAGAGAGCTGCTGTGGAAGTTCCTCCATATCCAGCTCCAGAATTGTCTCTACATGGACTTCTTCTCACACGGCACGTTTAAAGTGCATTTCAGGCACATGTTCACTCACCATGCAGAAGAATCTCTGCTGAGGTGGTTTTAACTTCTGGTTTAAATAAGCGTTGAACTTTCTCGGTTAAATAAGAAGTGTTGAAATTTCTGGTTTAAGTAAGAAGTGTTGAAAATTCTATCACATTTCCCCTTGGAGGATATTGGTTTGGGAAAACTAGTTTGATAAAAGCTTGCAAAGTTGACTTGTGTTCCTGACAAGGACACAGTGCATATGTTTAACTGCTGTTGCATCTATCTATCAACAGTGCACAGATACAGATGCACTTTCCAGGAGCATGTGGTAGAGGTTTAGTAGAGTGGATCCGAGTTTAGATTAAGCCTGCGGTAGCATCCAAAAATTCTGCACTTTGAAAATGATGTTTGATAAACCCGTTCTGCACTGTATCTTGGAATTTCCTGATAACATGAGTTTGCAACTGTGAAGAAAAAGCCCTTTAGTTTGGTTGTTGTTGGTCAGATGAACTAAAAAATCATTGCATCTGTGTTGTCCTAGCAGGTAGGAACGTGACCAGAGTTTTTTTGGATTACAGCAGAAGAGAAGATAAATCCTAGGATTTTAAATGGCCAATGAAAATGTCTGTGGTTGAAAGCCTTGGCAGCCTATCTGCTTTCGCTGAACTTGGAATACATGCTGTTGCTTTAACAGAACAGATATTTTGTGCCTCTGCCATTTCCATTATCATATATTTCTTAAATGTAAAAAATGTGCCTGATTCTTTGAAAAAGGAAACGTGAAACGCTGGGCTTGGGGTTAGACTGAAGTGCAAAGAGGTGCTTCTTGTCTGGCTCAGCTGCTGAAGGCTGGAGCACAGCAGGGAACTTAGACGAAGCGATAGCGTGGAGCCCTGTTTTACGGAGTCTGCTGGGTGGTTTAGAGTCATTGCTCCTTTCAGTGGCGATTCCTCCCCAAATTACCGCTTTGAACTGGACACTATTGCTTTGGTTTGTTTGCGTTGTTTATTCAACGCACAGTTTTGGACAGAGCTGAGCTTTAGGCACCTAAATTAAGTGCTTGGATTAGGAGAACAGATTCCCTTTATGATGACCTGTGAGAAGTTAAGAATCCACCTGCTCCCTGTTGACCACACAGAGAACCTGGAATTAGATGGTTCAAGAAGTAAACACAGTCACATGGGCAAAGTGAATCATCATTATTAATGTTATTGGGATGGTTTCCTTTCGTGTTTAGTGTGACGGGCCCCTGCGTGGCACCGCTAGATAATGCTGTTGCAGAAACAGTGGAAGTCACAGATGGGGTGCCCACGTAGAAATGAAGGGAAGGGCCGGATCTTTCTGCAAATTTTGGTTTTCCTGGGCCCTTCAGAAGGGTTTTTTCCCACAGAAAGCAGGAGTTACAGAACATCGTGTACACTTGTGCAAAACATGGGTGGCCTGAATGTCCTCCCAAAATTAAATGAACGTTTGCTGCCTAAGCTCCAACCCTTCAGGTTCCCGTTACTGGGTAAAGTACTTGCTACTTCGATTTCACAAGGACTATTAATGGTGGCAAGCGCTGATTTGGGTAGCAAGTGTTTGCAGATGGGTCCCTAAATTGCCTTCTATAGAATAAAAATGAGAACAAGAATTCTGAGGGAGGCTGAAACAACTGCTAAACCGATTACTAATGGCTGATTGGAAATACTGCAGCATATCCAAAAAAGTGAGCAGTAACATAGAAAAACATGCAAAAACATGGCCAAGACCATATTTCTAAAGAATTTCCATAATCTCTGCACTTCTGTGTGGGAAATGTATTTTAAATATTGAATACACAAGATCTAAAAATAACTTCCAAGTTGGTTTACATCAAAGGGTGACAAAACCCCAATGGCAACCCTTCAACTATCTGTAGTAAGAAGCACATTAGTGAAGAGAATAATAAATTATGAAGGGTGAATCATACTTATTTCGGATTGGTTATGTTGTTAGGACAATATATGGATCCATTCGGAATATATTTTTGTGTCCTTTTATTACCAGAAAAATAAAGGTGTGTGTGTCAAAAAAAACCACGCCGTAACTTTAACTGCTTCTTTCCTTGGCAATCACAAAGCTACATTAATCTCCACTGTAATTCTGTCAACATCAGTGAAATTAGTTCAACATTTCATACTGTGATGTTCACTTTTTTTTCCTTTTAATTATACTTTATACAGAAAATAGAAACAGCCAAGGCATCCCAAGGGATTTCTAGAAATTACCCATGAAATGCTGTCAAGCTTATCTGTTGCAATACCTACTTCTCTGGTACACACATTTTGATGTGGTTTTAATTTTCTGGAGTCCAAGCTCTTTGCAGGAATAAAGATTTTCCAGAACTACAACAGATCACACACGCAGTACATCTCAAGTAGAGCAAATCCTTCAAAGATACCAGATAGAACAATGAGTCTGGGGCAAGGTCCCTGCTTCATTAAGTGCATTGGGAAGGTGCCACTGACATGGCGTAGTTTAAGATTTCCTCGGAAGTCTGTGAACATTTCGCATTCGGTGCTAAGCGCTGTAAAAGCGTGTACCTGGTGCGTGGAGAGGTACTGTTTAAATACTACATCTGTCGTGTGTGTTTTCTGCAGCGAGATGACTGACTGTGCCTGTTTTCTCTTCACAGTCTGGCTAACACCGAAGGCAGAGCTGTCAGAAAATGAGCAGGTTTAGCATCTCTGGAACTATGGGGAGAAAAGACAGAACTGTTTTAAAGCGGGAAGGTGCACACATCCTGAGACCTCTGAAGTTTGGAAACAAGGCTAGGAGAAAACTGGGTAAGTACTGACTTGTGAGTCAGCCTTCTGACTCCTCCTGCCTGTTGTTAGAAAATGGTTTATTGCTGGTGTTTCAATAGCCATGAATTGTAGTTAATTCCACAGTGCAAAGAACGTCCATGCGGACAGAGAGGGTTTATTTTAGTGATAAATAATGTGGACAGCTACTTCTCCCTGGTCATTCTGAGGCTCAGTAAAACTAGGAAGATAACACGTTGACTTCCTATTTTCTGTCTCTCTTTTGCTCTCTCTAATCTCCCAAATAGCTTGTTCAACATCACAGTTTACCTGCATGTAATGCTTTTCCTCCAGAACAATGCCGAAGGGCCGGACAGGCTCTACTGTGTCATCAGAGCTTCACAACAAATGCGTTTTTCTGCATTAGCACTCTCTAGAATGACAAGGACCCTGTGTATGATGTCACAAAGATAAGAGTGTGTCTATTCGTATTCACATATGGCATGAATTGTTCAATCCAGAGTGAAAATTAACACAGAACCTCCAACGTTGTCTGCATTCATTTTCCTTTTAATAGTGTGAGTATTTTAATGGCATATTAGTTAAGGTTTTGTTATTAGTAGGATAATCCAGGCTTCTCTAAGTTTTGGAAGGGAGTGAAGCAGAAAACATAAAATGCACTGTAAAAAAGTGAAGAATGTCACACTGAATTTAATCTCACCGTATAATTCGAGTTTTCATTTCCATTTCACTGCTTTTGGGCTTTGATAAAGAGGTGTCTACAACTCTCCTCCTTCTTCTGTGATGGGGAAAAAAGCACAGACTTTTTGCTGATTGTTTTGTAAGCGAAACTGTTGAATGCTTTTTGGTTTGCATTTGTCATCCAAACCATTGCAGCAGCACGTACATTGTAGTATTTTAAAGGCCTGTGGTATTACATACAGGTAAGGCATGTGTTTGAGATTAGCATTACCTATATCGTTTCGTAATTAGTTATGAACTTTTCCCTTGAAAAGTCCTGTGGGATATAAACCAGCTGAACTTTGCAGCTGTTTATTGTCTCTACGGGGGTTTAAATGAAAATTCTGCATAATAGTCTGTCAATTTGAGGGAGTTTCAGTTCTGACTTTGACCCCAGCATTTCAGCAGGGTATAAACAGGGTTAATTACCTATCTCCTAACTGCAGTGTACAAAAATCCTTGTAATGACGGGAAACTCTTCCTTCTTTGCTTGAATCTTAAATAATAGAACTTTTCATAAGAACTCTGCTTTGGTAGAAGCCACTGAATAGACCTACTTTGTCCAAAACCATAGGGACCTGAGAGTGTAGCTCCTCTGCAACTCCCGTTTCAGCATACAACAAAAAGATGGTGCCCGCTGTATCTCATTTTCCTCTTTGAAAGGGTTTCTGAGCTCTGGGGCTGTTTGTGCATCATGTCCGATAGTTCTTGCATATCCATGTCATTGTGTGCCCATGAGTGTTGGTCGTTGTGCGAATAATACATTCCCACATGCTCACTGAGACACGTCGTAGATATAAATCAGATGTTAACAACAGCCCTGTCACCTGGGATGTATTTTCCCAGCAATGCCCATTGCTAGGTGAAACTCTGAACTCCTTACCTGTGCAGTAACCCTGCTGACCCAGCTACCAGGTCAGGCATTCAGCATTGCTTCCTCTTCCCCTGTGAGCAGAAGCGCTCAGTGGTGTAAATTTAAATTCCCTGACACAAGTCTGGCAAAAGTGGCCCTACTGTACCGTCCTCTGCCTTGTGTTTTTCATTATGTGCTCGAAACTTGGGTGACCTTTGCACGAAGGTGCTATGCCATGACACAATGGCAGCCGTCACCATCATCCTGCTTAGTGGTTTGCCTGGAAATTGCTTGCCGTTTAGGAAGGCTAGCCTTTTAATTTAGTGCATATGTGAAATGAATTATACTATGGAACAGTGCTGTCAAATATTTATTTAGTATCTCAGTACTTGAACTCACTTGCCAATCAGATAAAATTAGTTTGGAATTCTTTTATACTGACATCATTTTCCTAACTTACAAATTCACTCTCAAACACAGAGGGAACGAATGTTTGCATTGGCCTGTTGTGAATAGCAGTGATGTTTAGGAATTTTAATGTACACTTTAGTGTTTTCATAATGTCACTGTGAATCAGTGCTTAATTTTCGCTAGAAACAACTTTGTCCTTAAACTACTTACTTGGTGCATTTTCCTATTTTCTCATTCGGCCTGAGTGTTAACGTTGGCTCCTTTCAGCTGATTTGCATGGAGTTTCAAAGGCCTATGATTTCCCAAGACATTACTAAGCAGCAACTGTGGCTGCAGAGCCAAGTGTATATTGCTGGGTCAACAAGATTGGCTTTTAACAATCAAACAGAAAACATAATTGAGAATAATGACTAGTATTTTGAGAAGGGTTTCACTGTATGTGTCACTGTGCCAACATCTCTCTGCATAATCCTGATGATTATCTCTCATAAAAAGAGCGTATAAACTTGTGAAGTTTATGAAAATAAGGCCTGCTCTAAAATGTGTTGAAGTCAGTGCAACTAGTTTCAAAATAGCTTTTTTTCCCTGATATTTGTTCCGTACAGGACGGTAAGTTGTGGTCTTATGCTTTAAACAGCTGAAAATTCTGTGCAGAGTGAAGTTGACCATGTAGCGTACAGAAGTCGTGTTTGGATCCGCTTTGTATTGCTAGACATTGGTCAAAATCCAAAACCTGAACACAGCCAAAGAAGAATCTATATGGTTTTGCTGAATTTGCTTGCTGAAATGTAGTAAATCCTGAAAACGTAAGAGCTCTGTGTGGCTGCATTGCTGATGCCTACATGGCTAGTGAGGAGTCACCACAGCAGCTGGGTTCTTGGGAGCGCTGGCAGGAACGTTGCTGAAGGCCTCAGTAGCGAACAGTAGAGACATGGGAAGGTGAAACCGTCTCTGCCCTATGTGTGCCAGGAAACAACGAGGATCTTTCTCTATGTATGCTGGAATTAGGTTAATTGGGGAGCCAGGAGGGAAAAAAAAGGGTTACTTTCTTAAGCATTGTCATTTTTTAGGAAGAGGCATCACAGCAAATCTGTCCTTCTAGTGCTTATTTTACCCTTTATTGCTTGAAAGCCCGAAGTGCGCTTTCATAAAGACTGCTTCTGTTTAGCTGAGCCGTACCGGCTTTTTACTAGAAGTTATAATGGAAACAGCAATTAGATATCACCATATACAGTCTAACTTAGTAACAGAGCCCAGCTTCTGTGGGGCCATTTCCATCTGTGATCATATAGAACAGCCTGTTACAGCATTATCCAAGAACAGAGTGAGCTCAGGCTGAAGAAATCCCAAAGAATACTTTTCTTCTCAGAATTTCTCAGTCGTAACCCAGTATGCAGCTTTTCTTTCTTTCGTATCATGTTATGCACAACCAGACTGTAGAAAGTATTGCTTCCACCATTTACGGTGAAGAAGGCCAAGAAAAAAAGGCTGAGGAATCAAGGATCTGAAGCTGTGGTGTGTGGATGGACTGGAGAGTTTTTTCTTGTGGTTTGTTAAAAAAAAACGATGTAGAACTATAACATGGTAGATTAAGCTACCAGTACCGGAAGGGAACGGGGTCTGTGAGTAGATATTTTCCTGACAAAGTGGTCTGCTGACTGAAAACCTGGAGCACCATCAGAGTTCAACTAATTGAGCCAGACAGCTTGTTAGACTGTCTTATAAAAGCTGGGTGTCTGGCTAGATAGCTTTTGGCACTTTGAAGAATAGAGAGGCAGATTTATGAACTGGACAAATGAGCGTTCCAGTCAGGAATTTTTCTAACAGCTTGGCTGTATCTCTGAGACCCTTTGACTTTCAGATTGATGTTGCTTCAAATGCTGGCTTCTGCCAACTCCTAAACATACCGTTCAGCCTCGGATATTGCTGCTGATTTTAAGCACCTTATGCTCCCGTGCAGTTCTCGAAAGGGCCAGGCTAGGTTTGGAGTCTGTTTTATCCCCTCTTACCCAGTAACTTGAAGGCTTCAGAATGGCAAGAAGGTTCAGGAAGGAGACAGGTGCCTGCGTGTGGAGGAGGAACAGGGTGATGTTAACATGCAGAAAGAATTTGATGCACTTCTGGACAGGTGAACCTCAATCTGTGTTCTCCTAACATTGCTCAGACTTCAGAAACATCCCACTTCCTCATGACATACATACAGCGGGCACACATCTCTGCAAAACACCCGTAAAACTCTTGTGTTAAGTTCAGTCTGGACAGGAATCGCCAAATCCTTTCCATGGCTCACCCTCAGTGACTCTCACCGTGTCCTGAACTATGCCATCGGTGAGTCTCCATATCCTCGCCACCAGCAAACAGCCAACAGCATTGCTGCCAAGGTTTCTGCACTTGTTTCTGCCTCTTCCGTGTTGAACGTCATTCCAGTTCAGATCCATCAAACTATCCGCTGCAGAAACTGAAACGCCGTGGGCAGAGGAATACATGAAATCAGAATTTCTTGGAAAAACCCCAGTCGCTATAATTGTAAATAGCTGGTTTTCTTCTTGGTATGCTATTTCTTTTATGGATTCCACAATTTCTGATTTCCAAGCTTTAGATCAGCTTAGATTGGAATAGATGGATTCCTGCCTGCAAATGATTGAAAAATAAGGTAGTGGCTGCACAGAGAGGAGCATGTCATGTGGTATTTCCAGTATGACTTGTGTTCATCAACCAGAAATACCACGACACCTTCCAGGGTGCCAAGATGCCTTAGCTATACAAACAGAATGAAACAACAGAGCAGAGGGAGCCCCATGACACTTTGGTTTTTGTGGTTTTTTTTTTTTTTTTTTTTTTTTTTTTTTTTTTTTTGCTGCTGCTGCTCCCACTCCCAACAAAATAAAACAGAAAATGCAAAGCCAATGAGAATTAAACACTTTTTTATCCATCACAAAGGTCTGGTCACCTTTGGAGAAGTTCCTTACTTGAGCTGAGCTGTTACTCAGATCTCGTTAAGGCTATTCAAAGCAAAGCAAATTGGAGAAAACTAAATACCCCCCAGAGCTAAGAGGAAGGTGCTGCTGTGGGCTGACGTGTTCCCTGTTCACCCCTGGGAGCCTGAGGACAAGTAACGCTCACCACTTGCCTGCATTGTCACTCTACTGCTCCTTTTTGTCATCATTTACTATCTGTAGTCATGAGGGGAAATAAGGCAGAAGAGTGTGTTGGTTTCAGATCCAGACTCAGAGCCCATCTTCATTTGGGAATTGAGGAAGGAGGGAGCACGGCAGTCACAAAATTCCTCTATCTCCCAGTTTTCCAGGTGCACAAGGCTGGTTTGCTGGTTTGCAGGTGATAGATTTTAACAGTCTTTCAAAATCTTGCACTGAAAGGTAAGAGAAGACGAAGCAGATCTATGGAGGAAGCTCAGACTGATCTCTGGCAAATCCTGTGCTTGATCCATGTTGTGTTATCAGCTCTGTGTTCCAAAATCATACATGATGAGGGTGGCTTAAAAAGAATCAATTTGGAGTTCCTTTTTATTTGCCTTCTGGCTTAAAAATAATCACTTTGAGGTTCCTTTTATTTGCCTTTGGTTTCCTAGCCTTTAGGGTATGCTCAGATAATGTTTTCTCAGAAACCACGTGCGCTAGAAAGCTGCGTTCTCTTTTCCAAATAAAAATCGCCGTTTCTCAAGTCAAGCCCCAGCCCTGTGCTCAGGCTTCACCTACCAAATAGCATGAGATGTGCAATAAGCTCACTGGAGCCGCAATCCTTCATCATGCTGCCCTCAGATTCTGTTTTGTTTCTTGTATTCCAGGGTAGGATGGCAGAGAAAGAAGAAAGTAGACAGGTTAATACGGATAAAAACATGAGTTAGGGAAGGAGGGGCAGCACCTTAGTGGATGAAATAGAAAACAGAGAAAGGAAAACAAAGGTGGAAACAGGGATGAAACAGGATGGCAGTATTCACAACAGGGAAGATTTAGGAGGAGAAAGCAAAGCAAACAAACAGGAAATATCATTCTGCATATATCCCTGCAGTGTGGCAGCTGCGTTGGGGCTCTGGAAGCTATCAGGGCTATAAATAGCGATGTATCTGTAATTAATGAGTTGAAGCAGTGCCAGTATTTAACCAAGGATTAGCCCTGCCAAAGCAAATGGATGGCAGCACGTGGATCTTTGGAGACCAGGTGTTTTTAAATGCTGCACGCTCACGTTGTTCCACGTATGTGTCTTCTGGAGGGCGAAGCTAACTTGAAATTCTGACATCAAGAGTGTTGGGATGGAGGGACGCTCTTAGAATTCTTAGGTCTGCAATTAAATCTGCAAAGTCTGTTTTCTTTAGCAGGTCTGTAACTCTGCTGAGGGCTGTCACTGTCTGCTTGTCTATAGCCTCAGTATTCGATGCCTGACGTTCAGAAGGCTTCAAGGAATAATTCAGCAAAACACACCGAAATCTGGCAGTTTCTTCAAAGCAGAAAGTTGTTCTTGTTTGTAGGATTTCTTCCCCTTTTAGCCCTCTGTGTTTTTCTTGCTAGTGTGTCTCCTGTAGCATTCCTACTCCTTGCCTTTGATGTAGAATTGTCTTTTCATCGCTCCCTCTCTTATTAGATTTTTTTTTAATGTTTCTCTCTCTGCCCCCAAAATCTGAGATGTCCTACTTCATGTGTACTGCACTGCCCCCCCGCTCCTCCTTTCAAGTCTGTCACTGAATTTGGAAGGAATCTGGTGATAACACACTCCCTTTGTAGCCGTCTACACTTTCTTACAGCCCAGGAAACAGATGTGTCCTTTTCAGTCCCTGTTCAGCCACTCCCTATATCCCCTGTCTTCTTTTAGGCACTATCCATTGGTCAGTAATTTATTGCTGATTGAAAATTGGCTTTTAGTAAAGTAACTTGGTCAGCAATGCCTCAGCTACTGAAATTAGACAGTATTTATAGTATAATTAAATACTGGTTTAGTTGATCAAATATTTAATCAGATACTTTACTAATTAACTTTCCTATTCCTTAACTTTTTTTTTTGGCAAATATTGAGCTTTAATCTAGTTTAATTTTGTGCTTTAGAGCGTCTTTTTCAATCATTTTCTGAAACATATCACATGCTCACGAGGCACACAGGAAGAATATTAAAGTTTTCCAAGTGGGAACCTTAGCCACAAATCTAATTTTGGAGGTATCAGCACATGATGAGGTCTGCAACATTAGACCCATGTCTGGAAATCACCTATTGCCAGGTCCTGAGTTGTGAAAATAAAGAAGCAAGGAAAACAGTTCTCCTTTTTTCTCTCCTTCCCTCTCTCCCTCCCTCTTGCTCACCCACCCGCAGGAGCACACACACACACACACCCCCCCACGTGAGTGTGCGTGCACACATGCACGTACGCACAAAAAGCTTCTGTTTTGATTCCGTTCTCCCAGCTTCTTTGTACAATGACAAATTGCAGATGTTCCAAACTTCAGGGCAGGGTTCAATTTTGGTTGCAAATCAAGTATATGTTTTATATATTTGTCAAGTGTTAGGGCTGCGCTCAAACCAGGACAATATTAAAAAAATGTATGAATTAGTCATCTCCTCAATAGCAATATTCAACCCCTGAACTGGCCTGGCAATCCAGTGTTATTACGAATTTCCTGCTACTTGTAGAGCTAAAATGATCAATTCTTTGAGGACACACAGTGCTGTTTTTTCTTTTACCAAGCGAGGGAGAATACTTCTTTTGTTTTCTAAATAAATATTTTAATATCAAAAATATCCTGGCTACTTCCACTGCTAAGAGTGCATGTTTTGATGTCAGTTTAAATTTAATGTAACAGCATATATATAATTTCAGTATTTTTTTAGCTAATAATAATCCACTGCTATATTTGTAGTGGGTAATAAAAACCGATGGTTGCAATGCTTGTAGCCTTCATTTGCGGATACACCAATTACCATTTCTCACGTTGTTCAACTTCAACCTGTTTGCAAGAGCGGACCAGTTCATGGGGCTGACATTAACTCATAGGCTATTAAGACCAGTTACTGATTTTGGTGCACAAATAATGGCATTTTCCCCAAGTGGAACTCGGAAACCACAGGTCTTCAGAATTTGCATAAAACTCTACTTAAAAATACTACTGTTTAAGTGCAAAGCACTGTCAAAGTTCTTGCATGTACTTTGCACGCTACAAAGTGTCCTGTCCGAAACTCACGTTTCCTGGCTGCACCATCTCTGGTTGCTGTGAGCGCCTGCCGTAAAAATCCTGTCCTTCAGCAGAGCCCCGTCCGTGCTCTTTGGCTCAGCCCTTCATTCCACCTTGACCTCAACTTCCAGGTGCTGAGGTGAACTTTCTCAGTTGTGCTATACTTCAGAGGTCTCTTGTTCAAGTAACTACAAATGGGCTGGTAACCCATGCCCAGGAGGCACAAAAAATGCCACGTCAGTTTAGTTAACATAGATTTTTGATCATTTAGCATCTGACCAGTCAGGTTTTAAACACCAGCTGGGCTTTATGGCAAAGCCAAGGATCTGTAACACAACGTGCAGTTCCTGTGTTGCGTGCAGCGCTGGAGGGCAGAGCTAACAGCTAATGAGAAATTAAGGGTGCCTTAAGGTCTGGGGAACGCACGTTATAATGCAGTTAAACAAAATTTTAGGAAATAGCTGGAGAAGGAGGCTGAGACACAAAAGCAAAAATATTAGGTGAGTGGTAAAATAAATGACAAATTAATTGCTGTGCTGGAAGCATGACAAACACTATACCACGGCCTTGTGTATTCCCCACAGCTCTGCTTGGGAGCGTTAGTAGCTCTGAGAGACCCTGTTTCCAGCTTTCTGCACGCCTCCATCTCTTGTATTTGCAAGAGTCTGTTTGCAAAGGGAAGGACTAGACGTGTCCCTTTGCAATCCAAAGCTGAGAGGCTGGAGCACCATTCTGCCGCAGGAAGAGAAGGCCATGCCAAGCGCCACACGCCAGAGAGGCGGCCCCTTATCAGTTTGCTGGGGCCAAATCTTCCTGCTGCAGATGCTCTGACCCTGCAGTATTGCTGGGTCTCAACTCACTGACGGCTGGAGGGACTCAAGGTGGGAGTGGATGGAGAAGGTGGGGAGATCTGTCATAAATGCTGAAGTTCAGCTGCTGCTTGCTCTCTGTCATCTAACTGGAGACCAGGGCTGGTGAAGGTTAGAGGGCATGAGAAAAGGAAGGTGAAACTCTGAAGCCACCGTTCTTCTTTAGGCTGAAGAGGGGAATTGAGGCAAGGTGTTAGAATCTGTCTCTACCGAGACTTTTACAGATGCTCACAGAGACCAAACAGAAACTGTTTGGCTAAACTTGAGTACTTTTTTATACTGCTACGTAATTTTCACCCATTAAACTGCTGCAAGGTTTTAGGAGAAGAAGAAAAGTAGAAGTTATCACCCTCCCTCTGGTCAAAAAACACCAGCCAAACCCAGCCAGGTGCTTGGTTTACCTCTGTCTATCAGGAAGAAAATGGAGTTAATTTTGTGTATCGCTAATACTGTGGCTGCCGTTTTATGGCTGGATATCTTCATTCTTTTCTCGGGACAGCTCAGTCTTCAAGAAATGAAGTGTGATTTTTACAGTTGACATGGCAATGATTAATAAGGGGGTCGTGGTCTGTCACGTGACAATGCCTGACCCCACAGAACATGATGTAAGTGTAAGAATCACACT
>NW_010397049.1:57424-60486 GCF_000710305.1 Buceros rhinoceros silvestris | reverse complement strand
CTCTTTCTCGGGGTCGGCAGCACCCGGACACAGGTCCCTGTGTTTGACACACCACCCACAAAGTGAGGCATGTGCCTTTCCCCCCTTTTTAAAATTTATTTTATTATTTTTTTTGTCAGCTCCCTGAATTACTTTCAGGTAGTTCTGCACATTCCTACTTTTTCACTTAATTAGGTGCAAACACTCTGTATAAATAAAATAAAAAGTTCCCTGCAGCTAGTAGACTGTTGCAGACTGCCAGACACTGAAAAATGTTTGTCTCTCTTACTGTTGCTTAATAATTCACGTGTTATAAACAAAGAAATCTTTCTCTCCCTCTTTTTGCTTTCCCTTTTCCAGTTGGCTTTTTGGGTTAGAAGCGTGGCTACAGCTGCAGAATAAGTTTGGATCCCAGTATACAGTAGGTGTACTATCCGTGAGCACAATAGGTGTACAGTACTAGCAGGGTTTCCTGCCTGCCTTTCAGTCACACTGACTCCATATCCTTTAGGAGATGTCAGTCACGGCGACGCTTGTATGTAAATGCTATATTGTCCAGCAGGTATTTCAGATCCCATTATGTGGTGCTTGGCGAGCTGAGCTGTAATTCTTCATGTCCTGTGTCTAGCAGCAGCTCCAGTCACAGACTTCAGGAATCACATATCCCCCAAAATAATGACACGATACTACAAAGCTATCTATAAAGAAAGTTAAAAGATGGTATCTCCTTTATGTGTGAAGAGAGGGGGTCTGAAGAGGTTGTGCAGACTCACAAGGTGATGTGTTAGCAAGCTGCAGAACCCGAATCCTCTTGGTTTCCCCAGTTCTCACCGCTGTATACAGGGAGAGCCATTGCCAACATGTCTGGCCTGTAGGAAATCAACTATTTCATGACATTCCCATATAGCAACTGGTATCTGGAAGTTCGGATGTGGTAACTCCTATCTGGGCGTGGATCACCACCAGCGCTTACGGAGTTACGCAGTAGTGCCGTCGTTTCATGCCGGCTGAGCGCAGGGCACAGAGCGAGCTGTGTGCCGCGGTTATTTCTGTATTTATCTCCTTTCAGCTTCATCCGGAGACAGGGCTTCAGAAGTTCCAGACCGTAGGATAAATTCTAATAATCGTGCTGGTTAGAGCAATTTAATCACCACCTTGCTCGCATATTAATGTAGATCTCTTTTGTTAAAGAAAGAATTAAAGTTTAGCGTAAGTGAACCTAAAGCCTATATTCCATTTAAGTGCAGTTCCTTAAGCTCAGTTATGCAGACTGTCCACATCTGAAGAGAAACAAGTTAAAGAGAATCTCGTGCTTTAGTGACAGAGAAGAGAGGTGTCTTTTTCTGAACAGAAACTTTATTTCTATTGTGCTTTATTCTGGTATGAAAAGTGACCTTTTCTATGACTTTCCAGTATTCTTCAAAGACCAGCTTCTTTGCCAGCTACAGCACATTAACAAATCTGCCGACATCTGCCCAGCTTGCCTGGAGATAGCATGTGTTTTTGAGCTCAAGGCCTTGGGATCCTCAGTCCTTAACTTGCAAAGGCTTAAGATCACGTGTTAGAATCTGCAGAATTGGGACCTTTACATCTATGATGTTTATAGTATATGCATTTTCAATGGAAGAAAGTAAATATTGCTCGTAGTTGATATGAAGATACCAAGGCAAATAATCTCTATTGGAAATACACATATTCTTGTTCTCAGATGTGTGTTTGTTCACTTATATTTCCTTCAGGTGTTTTATTTAGTATTAAAAATCCACTCTGACTAGATTGACATAGTCCAGATGTAAATGTATGTTATAGGGATGCTCTTCAGGTACCAGAGGCCCAACTCATTACTGTATGCTTCACAGCGCAGGAGTGTTTTGTGTGTGTACATTCATACGTGTGTGTACATACTTTATGGCCCAGTGCCTTCACATGTCTTCCTCCCTGTGTAAAAGTTTGCGTACAGTGAAGCTCTGTTTTATAAAATATCACTGTTGGCACGTTCACTGCTCCCAGGGAAGGCACAAGCTATGAGTCGTGTAAAGCTGCACATACAATTAATCCTTTGTAATGTGTCATAACACATTGTACCTCAAACACTGAGTAGTTTGACCAGCGTGTTACTGCAGTGCTCTGAATGCCAGAGGTGCCGAGCAAAAGGTTATATCTGTTTCTAACCATCTTAACATCCAGATATCGATTTGAGCTTTTGATTCTAAGAAGCCCAAAATCTAAAGGCAGGATTTTTGCCTGATATATGTTGATTTCCATGCAAAACAATCATTTCTGTACAAAAGCTGATCTGCTCGGCTTTAAGTAAGTCTTCCAAAACACGTGAGGAGGAGGGATTTTTGCTGATAGAAATACTAGATTGGAAAGACAACTGTTTGGCAGCAAGGTACTTACCTTCCAGGAGTCAGTAACTGGTCCGTGTCCTTACCTTTCCACACTTACGGGCTTTACAGTTGAGATGGGGTGACACGAGGAAGGCAGGTCATTCTACAAACCGGTCATGCCTTCAAACAGGAACAGATCCCGTGGTCTGTTGTAATTCTTTAAAATCCGTAAGATGTTCTGCTCAAGGATACAAACTGAGATTTTCCAAGACAGGAGCCAGAGTGGCAACAGGCCTTTACGTATATCAACAGCAGGAAATGATCCGGTTAGAGCAAAATGAATCCAACAGACCTTTGGAATTTTAGATGGAAATCCGGAAGATACTGACCTTTCCCCCAACTCATGGGGACACCAAAGGGCCAACAAAGTCCTGTCACAAGTGTCAAGGAAACCTGGAGCTATTGCTGTGGTCACATCAATCTGTCAGTGTCTTGCTGTAATTAGTTTCGCGGAATCTCTTTCCTATCTCACTAAAAGTGCATAGATTCAACATCTTTTCTCACCTCTTTGTGTCCACTGATTTTTTAAAATAGGGGTGGAACTATTGGCACATTTAAACTGCTTTTGATGCTATGTCTCTAGTAAAAGAAACACAAATAAATTCAACCAATGCTACAATTTTCTGTTTATAAAGAATATGAAGAAGGTATAAAGGGTAGAAAGGAAGGGAAGAAGGCCACCAATCCATATGA
>NW_010397049.1:46006-57324 GCF_000710305.1 Buceros rhinoceros silvestris | reverse complement strand
CAGGATCAGAGCATTATCTGCCCAAATTCACCAAACATAGGTATTTTTAAAGCTCCGGTATTATGGTGTTCCTCGATTCCTTGAATATGATATCCAGAAGTTCCTGAGCTGGAGCGATATCAGTCAGACCAAAACCAACACTGGGCAAGTTCATCATTTTCAGAAGATGCCTGCAACCTCCTACCAGCACTGGGGGCCCTGGCAGTGAGGTGGGTCAGGTCCTTACTTCTGTTCCTGGTGGCTCAGAGTTTCTAGCAGACTGAGTGGGTTTTTTGCCCAGCTTCAAATTTTTAAGGGAAAAAATTTTAAGAAGCTGAAATAAAAGCAAAATAGGATGAGAATATGAAAACAACATTTCTGAGCCCTGCTCAGTTCCAACAGCAACACAAAACTATTCCGTTTGTATATTTAGCAAAATAAATCCTGGCTTCATCACCAATATGTTTCCTCTTATTGTGGGAGTTTCTTTTGAGTTGTGCTGGGACAAATTTAGGATGAACTAGAACAAGGGACAGATGTCCGTGCTGTAAGTGCTAGTGGGAGCTGGAAACTCCTGTCACCGGCTGCTTTCAGAGCATTCAAACCTGACAAGCACCATTCATTTGGACTAGGAGGGCTAACGGAGACCAGCTGATCTCCCGCTTCGACCTCCAGTTCCTCCTGCCCATCCTGAACCTGGGATCTGAAATAGCAGGATTAACCCATCCCAATCCCCATCTTCGGGGAGGCTCGGCCACCAGTTGTCCTATGCCATTTGTCATCGTTCCTCAGCCCTTACCTGAAGACCGACACTGTGGCTGCAGCACCCCCTGACCTGCAACCCTCAGCCGGGTATTGCTGGCTGGTTTCACGTTGCAGAGAGAAAACGCTCCCCATGGCTGAACCCATCGCTCGGGAGGTGCCCAGCTGAACCCACGAACTCACCACGTCCCAGCGCCAGCTATCTAGCTGCCCTCCTCTGCTCAGCCAGGGCTTGCTTCTGCTTGTCGCTTGTCCTTTTCCCCCCTTTCCTCTCCCTCCTGGCTTTTACATTTCTTCCACCGTGTCCCATTAAGTATTTACCGACAGGGTAATGTGACTTTTCACACCGGCTCTCTGCGTGCACTGCCCTGCAGAGTGGGCTGGATAAAGCCTCTCCCCAGCCCCAGCTGGCTGGACATCTCGCCCCCACCTTCCCCTCCCCTTCACACTAGCCAAGCCAAGGATTCTTCTCTCCCTCCCTCTTTCTTTTTCCACCCCTCCTGCCTTCAGTGCAAACCCAAGACGCAGGATCTTGCCGAGGGAAAGTGCTCCTTGAAATCATCACCGCAGACCCTGCTGCGAAAGTGCAAGAGGAGGAGAGAGAAAAAGCCCCGGCAGCCAACCTCCTGCGGCTGAGGCTTTGCAAGAGGGCGATGGCTTCAGGCGCTTGGAGATTCTCTCTCACCTTTCTCCAGGGCGTGGGATCTGTCTTCTTCATCCTTCAGACCATCTCTGTTCAGGCGGATGGTGAGTCCCCCCGTTCAGGTTGGGCTGGGTTGCTGTGGCTGCAGTGAGAGCTGTGTGTTGAAATGTGTTATTGCAAAACCAAAAAACAACCTACTTTTTTTTTTTTTTTAAATAAGAAACTTAAATACTTGTCGCAGTTTGGGTTAGGAAACATCTGATTCAGAGGTTTTTGAGACTCTACAAATATCCTGGGGTTAAGCCGAGAAAGGAAATAAGACCCTAGAAGGCTAAGATTATTTTATTACAACAAAATAGCAGGAGAGTGAACTTTTCCAGAGGAAATATAAGAATAATAAAACAAAGCCAGAACACGAGTAAGAAGACTCAGCTGTATTTCAGGAGAGCTCCTTATAATTAAAAGTGTCTTTTCAACGAAGAACTTCGCCATCTGCCCACTGCAGATCCCCCCCCCAACATCGATTTGTATGGGCAGGTACTTGAGGAAGGAAAGACAAGAAGTCACAGGCTTTTATAACCTGTTCTGCACGTGAGCTTCATCTGCCCTCCACTGCCGAGGGATGCAATCAGAACATGAACTGGGCTGAAGCACCAGCTGCCGGTTCCTCTGAAGTGAGACTTTTTACTCGCTGGTGATGGTCCTGAATGGCTGCATCCTGTGAAAGTTTCCCGGAGCTTATTGCCTGAGTAATGATTAAGCCTGTAGTAAAGATGACCGACTTGCCTTAGCAAAACCAGATTTATTTTTGAAACAACTGTGTCTTTTCCTGGCAGTGCGGTGCTGAATGGCCACATTTTTTCACTTTCCCAGCTGCGATAGATTTATGTCTGATCTCAGGACTTTTTTATTTCGATACTCTAATCCTTTACCATTGATGCTTGCTGCATTATGCCAGAGAACAGATCTTAAACATTATAAGGCAATAAAACCTCTTCTTTTTGTTCTCAGGGTATTTCTCCTCTTTCACCTGAATTTATTTCAGCTGATGACAAAGTATGGCAAAAGAAAGGGGGAAAATTAATCTTGCCTGTATGTTTCTACCACTTTGTGTAAAATATCATTTATACAACAGAACCCTGTCTTGTAAATTTGAAGAAAATTACTTTTCATTAAGAATAAGGGAAAATAAATGTGTCAGGCAACTGCGCTCTGTTGCAGTAGGTGAAACGGATTCTGATTTTAGGAAGTACTCCTTCCCTAGAAAAACGCCTCTGAAACAAGGAAAAAAACTGCATACCTGTGAGAGGTCTTTCTACAGAACTTCAGGAAAGGGAACGGAACTGGAATAATTAATTTCTCTTTCTTCATCTGAAGAATTCCCTTATCTTTTCAAGAGCACCTCCCTATTTGTGTTATTTCTATAGAATTAATGTCTTGGTTCCTAAACAGACATCCCCTAAAAGCGAAAGGGAAAAAATGTTGGAAATAATTTGAAGGCAGAGTTTGTGACATCATAATTGTCATTCAACAGGTTGTCAAGTTTACTTCGCACATGGTAAAGCAATTGTAAGAATTAAAGGGTAGAATATCTGAGGCATATTACAGCTGTAGAATGTTATTATAATACTCTAATTTCCATTTTTATTGAACTTCTAAGTATCATTGTGAAGAACGTGCAAGTCCTCTATTAACACGTTCTTCAAAGTGTTCTAACAATATTCAAGAAAAAAACTCTAACACTGTCCTGCAAACCATGTGATTTATTACGCATTGATGCGGAAGAAAACACTTCAAGTGAACTTTAAAATGCACCTGTACATGTAGGCTGGTGTATTTAAGAAGATCTGAGGGTACCAAACAGGATTAATACTTCCTTTTATAACAGATTCTGGCCTGATCCAGACAGGAAACCACCTTCTCATTTGTGTAAGTTGTAGGTGAAAATAACTGTTGTGCTGCTCTCTAATACATGAAATGTCACTTAAGTGCCAAAGGACTGTTCTGGGTGACACGTATATAAGTGCGTATTTATTATTTTTAACTAAAAGTAACTGACTGTTTTGCAAACCGCTGGAGGGGTTTTGAATTCACCTTGTAAAAACTCTGTGAAATTCAGGCTGGCCCCTGTTGTGGACAAACCTCCGAAACTGATTGTGATCTCCTTCCCGGAGGAAGACTTTCACTTTGTTATCTCACACAAATAATGACAGTGAGCAGGCAACACCGCTGGAGACGGTTGGGGTGTGCTGAAGGTGTAAAGCCTCAAAGCTTAATTGATCTCTTTTGACTAATATTTACCACAGCACATATTGCTGTAAGACTCCAGAAAGACCAAGGTAAAAGCTGAAATGAAAGATAGCTTTGTTTCACTTTGCATGGTTTTTTTACGATTGAAATGTGCTTGCTCACATTGCTGACATTAGGGTCAGATGGGCAGAAGGTACCTCCAGGGCTTGTTCCTGCTCTGATGTACCATGGTGTGCCGCTACCGTTGGTGCAATTACTGGAGAGCAGTAGAGGTTATCGTGGCAGGTCACAGGATTACCAGTGCAAACACAGGCTTTTAAAAATTCCTTGCATTTACGGCTTATGCATCCTGCACAGGAGTCACCTCCGCTTTTTTGGACTCCTTCTTGTCTTTGGACTTCCTTTTGTCTTTTCCCAGCTGTTAAAATAGCCATACGTATGAACTACAGAATGTGACCTTCTCTACAGAGAACGTGCTCTGAGACAGCATGTCAGGAGAGGGTGGTGGTGGTTCATTTCCCTTTCTAAGACATTCCTGAGTTGATAACAGTGTGCTAATGGCAAGACTTCACTACCTGTGCCAGAGTGGAGTTGTTCGGTTGGCTAAATTTGGGTTACATGGAAGCGCAATTGGTGAAGCCCACCATCTGGTAGTGCCCGTGCACAGTCGCTGCCGAGGCTGCAGGTGGAAGGGCCCTGAATCCAGGACACGAGGCACAGTTAGGTGGGGGTCTGAGTTACCTCCATACTTCCGACCTAGAACTAGACGTGCCTGATGTCGAAGGCAGGAAAAACCCTGCTGCACTCCTTCCTTTGGCTTTGCACCTTTTCTGTAAAGAAAAGGGAAGAAGAATTCTTTTTCTTTTCTGCTCTCTCTGGACACTAGTGTTTGAGTAGCAGGTGTCCGGGGGTTGCAGGCTCCTACTTGCAAAGTGGTACATATTGTGTGTCGCAAAAATAAATGCGTAAACAATTCCAACTATTTGATCCTACATTGTGTAGTAAAATCAAAATTGAAGCTCACACTGAATTTAGCTGAGGAAGAACTCGAAGGTGATGTCCCAGTGTTGCTGGATCTCTGATGATGTAATATATTTTGAGCAATTTGGATTAAGACATCATTCACGTTAGTTTCTTGCAGAAATAAACTCTACATTCATGCCCACTAAGCAGAACTGGTAATTACCCAAATCTCTGTGCGTAATTGTACAGTTTTAC
The DNA here is from genome assembly GCF_000710305.1 of Buceros rhinoceros silvestris. NCBI lineage: Eukaryota > Metazoa > Chordata > Aves > Bucerotiformes > Bucerotidae > Buceros > Buceros rhinoceros. Next base: position 52,472 of record NW_010397049.1, on the reverse strand, counting down.
TCAGTCCTCCACCCTTACTGTTACAATGAAGGCTATTGTTGCACATAGCCATAGAAATGAAAAATAAATTGCTCTTGAAGTACACAAGTGACCTTCCCTTCCTGTGCTCTCTCCTACCTCAATTTGAAGTTTTTGCCATTGAAGTAAAAATAAATTAGATTCCACATTTGCACATCTGTCACCCCACTCATTTTGTTGAAGCCGATTAGGTTTTAGCCTTTGAACTAGGAAGTATCATGTCATGAGATCAGCACTCTGGGATGCTTTTTGAAGTGCTTTCATTTGATATTATTTGTGAGAGACATTTTTATTTCCAAGTGTACTTGACTATGCAGTTTTATGTTTCTTCTTCAAATCCTTCTGAAGACAGGGAGAACCTTGAACTCTTTTCTGTGGGCATCGAACTGTGCCTGTATGCCTCAGAAGAACTTCTTGTTGTATCTGTTACTGTATTAGAATAAATTAGCCAAGGAACTAACCGAGAAAATTCTGCTGATTCCATTGAGATTCCTTAAAGTATGAAGAAACAGGTTTTGGACTGGTTTTATTTTTGAAGAGTCTCTTTTTTGCGCTTCCCTATATCTGGTTGCAGACAGCTCTTCAGTCGTGAAAGCATAATAAGGTCCAGTTGTTAGAAGCTGAGTTTAGCAAAATTTGAAACTGGAAATAAGGTGGAGTGAGAGTAATGAACCGTTGGAACAGTTTACTATGAAGTGTGCTGTAAATTCTCCATTACTTGGAGTCATTGAATCATGACTGGATGTCTTTTGAAAAGACATGGTCTAGTTCAACCACAAATTTTTGGACTGGATGGTGGAATTACTGGGGAAATCTACAGCCTGGTTGTGCAGGAATTAAACAAGGTGAGAAAAATGGAAGCCCTGAGCTCTATGCCTCTGTGGCTATGTGTTCAATCAGAATATATGCACTGAAAACTATAATCAGCTGTTGCTGCTTTACAAAGTTTTAGTGCCAAACAATAATAAAAATGATTCTTTTATCAATATATAAAAATATAATCAATATTCTGTAATAATAGTGATCAGACGGAGGTGGAGGCTACTGACATAATAGTATGGGAAGCAAATGTTACGGGGCAGAAATGATGCCCAGCTTAAAAACGATTCCACTTTGGTGATAAAAAGGGAGAAAAATTCAATGCATTAATATCTCAAGTGTGTTAACAACACCACTGTAAGGTGCAGAATTCAATTTCAGTGTTGTAGTCTTATTTATGGGGATTTCCTGTTTTGAAGTGCTTTTATGTCTTTCCTATTACCGTGCTAGCACATCTCCTGTAATTTTTATCCGGTGAATGCCCCTCAATAATGTGACACAGCTCAGGATACTGGGCATCCAGCTATTCCATTGGTCGAGCATCCAACAAGTGAACCTCACTTGCTGTTATATTTTCTAAGTAAGAAATTAGGCCAAAAAAGGGCACATCTTAAAAACTGGGCCAATAGCCATGACGCTTCTAAAGCTTTAGAGAAGATTCCCAGGTCAGTCTGGCGAGGAGGTCAGCCTTCATTATCTGCTTCTGGCTAACCAGAATTTCCTATAAAGCAGTTCACTGTCATTTTCCCAACCAGTTAGCTAGGAAAACTTACCCTGAAACCTGTTTGTCTACAAAATTTGGACATCACAGATACCTTTTTTGAAGGACAAGAAGCTGTTTTGAATCAACATCTTCATAGTTTCTGATAAAAAGTTAATTTATCTGAAGTGCTAGCAAACACATCACGGTAGTTAAGGAAAGTTTTCTCAGCCTCAGCCTTGGCTAGCGAATAATTTAATCGTTATTGTAATTGTTACTTACTGGTAAAAAGACTAAAAGATGAACTTAATTTCTTCTGATTGTACTTAGATGGAACTCGATCCTTAATGATTTTCCCCTCTTTAAGTCTCCTAACTGAAATCCGAAGCTGGAAAATGACGGTTACTGCCATGTCGAACTAACGTGTATGGTTTAAGTCAGATGCTACACAAACATGCTCTACATGGTGATGCATCTCAGCCCCGACAGTCACATGGTGAAATGGAGGATGTGGGCAAGTTTTTATTTGGGACAAAACCTCAGTGAAGCATTGTACTTAATCCCTGGCTACTCTGAATTTCTGTTCCTTCCCATCTCCGCTTGTCCCACTTAAATTGCCATCTGCCCAAGTTAGGACGGCTTCTGACTGTGCACATGTGCATTCCCAGCAAAGCGGGAATCTTCATCCGCTTGCTGGCTAATGTAAACACAAATGGTGCGTTTACTTGAAAGAAACTTTGCGGGTTTTGCTGTAAGGACTGTGATTCTTCCAGGGAGTTAAACTGTGCCCCAGTGAGAACAGAAAGCTGTCAGATACAGGCCTGCCCTGTATCGGCTCCCTCTTTTAGGATTAGATCCAGGTTTATCACTTTATGGAAACAATGTACCCTGGGGGTGGCACTTGGTACAGAATCAAGCTGAATCAGTCTGAAGGATTCCTGATGCTGGTCAATATTTCCTATGAGTGAATGCTCGGGATGTGCTGGAAACAATGAGTTTATATAAACACTATCTCAATCTCAACTACCTGCAACCTCAGTCTGTACCTTTGTCATTTAGAAGGTATTCTGAGGGACGTTCTCTTCAGAAAGAAGATAACGGCAATTTAAATGTGTGCACTGTAAACTGTCTCATTGTTTATTTCTTTTTCTGGAGACATCCAGCTAATGTGTTTATTCCATCAGCCAGCGACTTCTCAAGCTTCGTTGCCAACTGCCCTGTTCACAGTTGCCAAAACCTTTTAACTTTCACCCTTACAGCTTTCACAGTGTTAGATAAATTGAAGTAAAATAAACTGAACTGAAAATAAAAGTAACACGAGAAAGTGTTACGCTAAGTATGTTCTCATGCTCATTCAAAAAAGCCTCAATTAAGAAAAAAATTCTGTCTGTCTTTCCAGAAAGATATGAAAACAAAGTAGCTTTGCAGCAGCACTGAGGCACAAGTTGCCATAGAATGACATCATTTTGGTTTTAGAGAAAAAGTATAAATCTATTTCTGACTTGGAAGACTGGGTTGCAATACTGGCTTTTAGATCTGTGCTTACTTTATAGATGTAGTTGTTATAAATGTAACTGTAAAACGCTTAGCAATGAATTCCAGTGTTACAGCCTGGACTGGAGAGGACAGCAAGAACAGGAGATGTTCTGACTTTGACTGTACATGTGCATAGGAGAGGGCGCTGTGCTTTCTCTCTCCAGATCTTAAGCACAGACCTGCAGAAGCAAGACATGCTTCTCCTACAGGCCAGGAGTGAATAAGGCCTTAGAGGAAATAGGTTGATCATTAAATGGAACTTAGTAAAAGCAAGAAGAGTTTATTTGGTGATAATTTGCAATATTTTTTTTTAATATGTATTGAGTGCAATATGGTGATGAGTGACATGTCCTTTCTTGGTGCTGCAGGGAAAGTGTTTGCACTTGCGTCCAAGAACAACTCTCAGGGTCTGGATTTAGCCGAAGCTGAGAAAGCTTGTGTTGACCTGAGTGCTCGCTTAGCAACGGCAGAAGAACTGAAAAGGGCTGTTCTGGACTGTTCTTTTGCTGGCTGCACCACGGGATGGCTTGCCGGTGGCTCTGCCGGGTAAGGACAACAGCATAACCCTTCCTGAGAAGTATGAATGACAGCTGTGGAGCAAGTTTTCCTCCTTGACTAGGAATATTACCCCTCTACCACTCTGCTGTGGCTGATGAGGGCTTCCTAAACTCAAGCTAGCTCAGACTCATTCCAGTCCTGCACAGGCGTTGCACTGTGCCGAGCAGGAATTGCCCAGAAGGAGCATGAGTAGATCTGAAGCCCCCTCTCTCTAGAACCTTTGCTTCAGGAGTCCTACCAGCCACAGCCACATATAGTCCTTCCCTGAGGTGCTTTACGAAGTTCTCCTGAGTTAGAGGGTAATATGTAATCCACTGTCACTGTTCAATGGTGGTAATGTTTTGTTTTATCAAGATACCATTTCCAAACTTTAGAGTATATTGGATTTTGTGGCAGTTATCAGTTATTTACGTAAGCATAGGTGTTTGTGTATTTTTAGTGATAAAGTTTCCAAAAGACAGAACATTGCTACTATTAATGAAATATTTAAATAACTTCAAGCAAAAGCAACTAGTTCCATTGATCCTTTGTTTTCCAGGTGAAAAATTGTTTGAAGATCTGTTTGTATGTACTTTTGGGAGTACAGAAATCTCTCAGGATATAAAACAGTGATCTAAACCCTAAAAATCTTTTTCTTAAGCTATTTGCTGAGATGTCATGCAGGCTGAAGAGCCAGGAAAACCACCCATCTCCAAGAAATGCACAGCAAAGTTGTTGTACAGGTTCTTTTACATAGCATCTGTGTTATGGAAGTGAGGAATGATGATGGGTAGGAGAGGAAACTGTCCCTTTTTTAGCTAAGCCATACCAGTAGTTAGCCCTGAGAGATCCTCAGTTAATTACTGCAGGCGCTGGAGCTACAACTACTGATAGACCAGTTGTGGGCTTACCTGTGAATACCCTCGATATCTAAATTGGATCCAGCAATAGTATTGTACACATCACACCATTCCTCTAGTAAACCTGTCCTTAATATGGAAGTCTCTAAACTTTTTGTCAGAAAGGACATTGCGGGGGCATATCAGCATGCCGGTGCTGTGCAGTCACCACATCTGACCTGCACTGGAGAGCTTCACTGAGAGAAGAGTTCTTCAGAGCTGGGATTTGATACTCTCTTCTCTGGGACTATTTCACCTGTGGCTAGGCAAGCACCAGAATGTGTTCCTTGGTTTGCTGAACTGGGTATTTTTGACTCTGGGGAAAACCAGGAGCAGTATAATGCCTAAAAAGGCTGCACTGGTTTCACTGCTAGTCAATGCAGCTCTGGAGAAGGAAATGAGCAGTTGAGTGCAAAATATGTAAATGAGGCCACGTTACTCAAGCTGGACAAGCTGAAGCAGAAGATAAAGGTTTTCAGAGGGATTTAGATGAACGGGCTGATAACAAATGGAAGTCGATGATAATACATGCAGCAGAAATATTCCATTCACTTGAAAATATCTTACAGGGTTCTGATTTACCTCTGTCAGCCCAGGACTACAGCTGCAGTCTGACAGATTTTCTTTGTGCTGTCTAGAAAATCTGTCAGACTGCAGCTGTAGTAAAAACAAACAAACAAGTGAAGAAAGAAGTTGCCAGAGTGCTTATGGAATGGGATGGAGAATATGAAAGACACGTTCGTAGGTCAGTGTGTAGCCTCCTTTGGAATGCTACATGTGTTGCTGTCACCAGTACCGGTATCTTACGGAAGGTCCTAAAAGAGGCTCATGAAAGAGCTCAAGAAGGATTAAGGGAATGGGAAAGCCCTTAAGAGGGGATTCATAATGTTTTACTAAATTAGTTATTTAATTTTAAAAATATATCCACAGGTACCTATTCAATACTTTGGGTATTTACAGGGTATCTGGTGAAGAGAAAAACCTCATTCCACGCTCAGCTGATCTCACGCGCCGTGGGGAAAGCAGGCTTCCCAGCATGCCTAGAAAGTTACAGAATTAGGGAAAATTATTGCCAAAGTAAGGGGCTCTTCACTGGGCACACGTGTTATTTATCCTGATGGACCTCTGCCTCTGTGAAAGTGATGGCATGGCCCAGGGGCAGAAGTGACCTCCCCACATTTGCCAGGTCCAAAACTGTTCAAGACTTTACTGGCTGGATCTAAACCCTTGGATCCCTCTCAGCAGCTGACTGGCGTTCAGCGCAGATCACAGAGCATTAGTCTAATGTTCTCCCATATCCTCTTGGACTGTGTACTTCAGAAAGGAGATCAATAGCAGGGAACGTGATAAAAGAAGTTCCTAATTTCAGGAAGAATGCAGTTTGGTTTATTTATTTGGTGCCTGGAAAGTATCCCCCTCTTTCCCCTGAAGAAAAATGTGTTAGACGCTGCCAGTAGAAGTAAACACAAACAAATGGTGTGAGTGAAGTCTTTATAGTGCTGCACATTTTCTGACATGCTTCAGTCCTTCATCCCCCCCCACAGACTTAAAACTGAACAGGAGCTCTAGCAGACATGTAAGGACTTGTTCACCTCTAGATCAATTTTCCTGGTTTTGCCCAAGTCAGTGATTTGTTCACATCTGATGGCTGTTTTATGGTCTTAGTGAATAATAACAATCCCACTCCTAGTAAATCATAGAATGACAGGATGGTTTGGGTTGGAAGTGACCTTCAAAGCTCACACAGTCCAGCCCCCTGCAGGGAGCAGGGCCATCTGCACCCAGAGCAGGGTGCTCAGAGCCCCAAGGGCCAACCTGACCTGGGATGGTGCCAGGGATGGGGCTTCTCCCATCTCTCTGGGCAACCTGGGCCAGGGTCTCACCAACCTCAGCATAAAACATTTCTTCCTCCTCTCTAGTCTGAATCTCCCTCTTTTAGTTTAAAACCATCACTCCT
>NW_010397049.1:41292-45701 GCF_000710305.1 Buceros rhinoceros silvestris | reverse complement strand
GAAAAGATTGTCCCCATCTTTGTTATAGGTCCCCTTGAAGCACTGAAAGGCTTCACTAAGGTCTTCCCAGAGCTGTCTCTTCTCCCGGCTGAACAACCCCAGCTCTCTCAGATCTTAATATGATTCAGTTCAACTGATGTAGCATGGAAATTGCTTAAACAAATAGCTCCCTGCCAGCAAATCCAAAGAGACAATAAACTGGGTGATTTGGTGGTTTGAGCAGCCTGGGACAGAACCTCTTTCACAGACGTAAGGGGTTGTTTTTGCTGTTCACTTTCAGTTGTTCAGACCAACCCAGAGCAGAGTTCAGGGCTGGTTGCATGGCCAACCAGCACCAAGGTCTTGGGAGCTTCTAGAGAAGAGGGTAAGGGGATAGGGGGTATCTTCTTTCAGCAGCCCACAAGTGAACCACTGACAAGTCAGTCCAGACGTGTAACTTGTAAAGCATTGCCCATTGTTACATGTCAGGAAATGGAGCGTTGTTAGGCAGGTCTCGTTTGTCAGATGAGCCCTAATAGCTATTTACACTAAAAATGACACTTGTGACTTATTTGCATGTCAGACAAGTGAGTCAGTAAACCCAGCAAGCGATCTGCCAGAATATAAATGAAAAAAGGTGGCAGAGCTTCCTGAAAGCAGCTACCTTTTCAATTCAGATGTCATACTGGAAAACCCTGTGTCAAGCCCTCCAGCACTGGGCAGCGTGTCCTGTAGGGTCTTATGTGCATTTCTGGGGTTTTTTAAATTTGGAGAGTGAACGTGACACAATTTTCTGTATGATCAGCTTTGTGCCCAGAATACTGGAAAGCAGCTATTTATTTTGGAAATTGTAAACATCCTCAACAGCTTATTTTAAGATGTTCATAGCGAATTTACTCATTTCCATCACTATTCTAGGACTGAAAAGCTGAAGCTGTCCTATTCCCTCTCCTGTTCCTTATTTGTCCACAGAAGAATGAGGCCTGTATCCCTTCTCTAAGGGTTTCGAAGTTCTGCATAGACTTACTGTTTGATGACAGACCTCTTGCAGGGCTGTCAACCTGTTTCTTTGCATGAAATTGCCCTGGGTTGGTTCCTGCCCAGTCTCTGGATTAATTTTGGAGAGGATAGCGCTGGAGTGAGCAGAGTCAGCTAGAATAAGCCTTGCTGCGGGAGTCAGAAGTCCGGGGTTCTTTTCTTGGCTGACCACAGACCAGATGTTTACTGCTAGGAATATTACTTCATCTCTATTTTCCCTTCCTTTTGTTAGCTCTTCGGGTTTGCACTGACTCCTATTGAATGCTTCTACAGTGTCAAGCACAACAGGGCCCTCACTGCAGATGACACCAGTGAGAAATGTAATAACAAGACTCAGAAATGCCATTTCACAAGACTACCTACTTCTTTTTCTGCCTGCTGCGTGGCACTTGCCTGGCGCCTGGCAGTAGGGTAATAACAGCACATTTCTTGGGAAAGAAGAAAGCAATATCCAAGAAATTAAATAAGGGTCGGCCGCTAACCCTTGCCAGCCCTCTCGTCTGTGCGTGTAAACCCTTGGATTCATGGGGCCCATGAAATCTCTGCAGGTGTACATGCTGTAAGGGCCCTGCTTGCTTATTTGCAGAGAAGCAGCCCTAATGATCTGTTGGCTTGGCAAGCTCTCAGTTTCATTTCAAGCCTGTGCTCTGCTGCCTGATGATAATGCATATGAATTTGCTCCCAGACATGTGTACGAGGGAGGCCAATTCATTCACTTCAAGAGAAAAATCCAGACATAGCAGACAGGACATGGTCCAATTCAAAATGTTAAAAATACTTATGAGACTGGCTGAGGAGGTCTGCACTCGAAATGCCTTCACGTCACCAGCTCGAGTCCAACATCCCACCCCTGGTGTCATGCTCTGTTAGGACATGACGTTGTCTTCTCACGGTTTTTGTCAATCATCTCAGAAAGTCTCATACAGAGAAAAAACAAAGTAATTGTGTTTCAGGAATAGGGATTTCTACATGAAGCTCAGACAAGAGGGTCCAATTTAATGTTCACTCCGAGGAGTGATATCACTGAGCAACGTGGACATGAGCCACTTCGCATCAGCTTTGTGGGGGATGTAAATCTTTTCTTGGCACAGCCTGGGCAGACAGCATGGGCAAAGGATGACGGCCATGGTTCCTGTAAAACAGACAGCCCAATAATTGAAGAAAATACACTTTCTCCAAGAAAGACATCATACAAAAGAAAATGCTTTTTGGATGTCTTTTCTATGACAAAGCACCCCAAACCCCAAAGTATTGGCTAAACTGTAGCATCGCAGTCCTCAGAGTAGGCATTTACTTAGCGGGGACTCACGCTTTTAAGTTGTATTCCTCCTAAAAGACAGCTAGCAGCTCGTCCGGGAGAGAGAGGGCAGGGCTGAAAGGCTTGAGCTTGAGACAGCACCTGCCATAGTGCAAGGTAATTCCTGTCACCCGAGCTCAGAAGGGATGAGTTCAGACCAGGGTGAGTCCAGGAAAGTGCCTCTCTGATCAGGAGAGATTAAAGGCGATCAGTTTGTTTAGCCCAGCAAAATGAAGACAGAAAGGGAATATACTCACTTTTAGCAAATGCAGAGGAGCGACTAATGCCAGGAGTTTAACCTGCCAGTTGGTTCTAATGAGGTTGATTTTCTAATTTCCGAAAGAACGTCACGTATTTCCCCACCCCACCCTTTTTTTTGTAGAATCTCTTGTGATATCTGAAAGCTTTTTGCCTAAGAATGGAGCTTCCTTGTAAGCAAATAGCACTCAGCAAATACTTTTGTGGGGTTTTTTAAACCCTTCAGTAACTAATAGGTACTAAAAGCCACAGATTACACTGGAGCCCATAAAATGATATTGGGTAAAATCAACTTTCTAGTGACACTGGACATGTTTTTGAGCACCCAGTTAGTCCAGGCCAGGAAACAACACAATTCTCCTGTACAGGCACTAAGAACTAGGCTACAGGATGAAAATCTACATGAATGGGCCATATTTATTTCATGAACAGAGGCCTTACTATTTCAGTAGTCATATGTACAATTTTAAGCACAAAAGGCTGCATTTTGGGCTATATTTTTAAGAATCTGAAGGATATTGGTTCTGCCTTGGTAGGACCTCCTTTTGACATTTCCAGTGGCAGTATTGCTGTTGGACTGTCTTCATGTCACACTTAGCAGCTGCTTTCTTTGGGTCCCATCCAGCCAAAATTAGCCTCTCTAGTTCCCAGTCAACGGACTTTCCAGAGCCCACCTGCACTCCCCTTCATGACTTTTCAGGGAAATTCTCTTCCCTTCGGTAATCGTGAACATGTCATTTATATTTTATTCCTCATCAGAGCCAGCTTTATAATTTGCAGTTTCCCAAGCTACAGAAGGGAAAGACTATGCATAGAAACCCTCTAGTTTGGCTTCCAGACTACTGATATTTTTTTTCCTCTCACCTAGTTACTGAAACACAAGTGGTAAAACTGACCCATGAAAAAAATTAGCACAGGATGTTAAAGATTTATCTTGACTGTGAAAAGCGATGAGTTTTGAACTTTCTAATGAGGGGAAGGTTTGTTATAGTTCCATGAGGTTCTGATCCAGACTTTCACGGTGCCTCAGCTAACACGTTGCTGATGATGTTCTTCTGAGTTGAATATATTCATCTGCAAGTTCGTACTACTATGAATAAATGTCATAAGACCATTCTGACTCAGTTCAGTGAATTGATTGACTAAGACTGCAAAACTTACAATCAACTGGCAGATAAAGCAGCGACTACATAACATCCCAGTCCCACCTACTGGTTTCTGTGTTGGTGGATCACGCTATGTCATATAAACTCAGCTGTTATCTCCATATGTTTTCATTTGGGTTTACTGAAAAAGTCTCAGTGTTACAAAATTGCGAGTAATTATCTTAGAAAGTAGTGGATGCTACTACGAACAAAATTTTTAATTTATATATAAATATTATGTGGTTTTATATCTATCTTTATTATACATGCTCATATACAATATATAAAATTAGGTGTCATTCCTATGGCTCGAGTGCCTCATTATGATATATTTAATAGTATACATTACATAATGGCATATTATGGCATCTCGTGAAATAACTACCATTCATGGCAGCTTTTCTGCTATTTCCTTCTTTGAACACGGGAATTAGAGGTGCAGAAGATACCAATTACTCACTGGTTACATAATACACGAATAAAAATCTGACCAGTGAAAGAGTAAGTGGAAGGTTTCTGGGAAGTCTGGTTCATACCTTATTGTGCTGTATATTAAGTTTTCTCCTCGTGTGTGCACATGATAAATGCACCATCTGAGTCACAGCACTGGTAAACACTGATCAGCTGGGCCAGCCTCTGATCTTTCTTTCGAGGTAGGTTGTTCTTGGATCAATCGTATTGTACAGCAGGAA
>NW_010397049.1:39878-41195 GCF_000710305.1 Buceros rhinoceros silvestris | reverse complement strand
GGAATTAAGCTGTGGTTCAACACAGTGCAGAGGCTTTGTGGTCTCTTTTCTGGCTTGATAGAAGAAGAGGCATCATGAAGCAGGTTGTCCTTCTAGGCTAGGTAGCAGTGGATGGAGAAGATTCCCTGTAGTTTTTGACTTGGCTTGTCAAGAATGAAGGGAGGCACTATCAAGCACCCTCCCACTTCCCATCAGAGAGCAGGGGCTGTTGTCAACACCACTAAAACCCCTCCTTTCCCAGCTCTATTTTTACCGTACTGATAGTAGATGGTACTTACACCGTCTGTAGCAATAGTATGTTTGATTTTTATGCTGCGATTGTGAGTTCATGGCCGTGTGAGTAGTTTTCAGGATCACGTGGATGTTTTAAGCAGATGTGTATTAAATACAGAGGATTATTATGGCTGATCTGCAGTCTGAACTAATGATGCTGAGTAATGAGCAAGTCTGTTTAAGATCAATTATTACATGAAAGTAGCAGTGAATAGAAGTTCCCTGCGTGACTACACAGCTGGGTAGGTGGAAGCATCCCTAAAACAAGTATAAAAGCCTGTGACATTCTCCCCACCAGGATGCATGCCCCAGTGCAACAATTCAAACTAGTAAAGAAATGAACTAGGTGACACGTTTCCACAACCTTTCAGCGGGACGCTGGAAAGAGCAGGAGAAATGTACGATTTTTTGTTGCTTATTTCAGCACGGCAATGCCGCTGCTGAGGAAATGTTAAAATATTTTGGATTCTGAATTGATCACCATTTTTTCGTCCTCCAATGGAAAATGTAAAAAAGCTAAAAGCCTCAAAACCTACCGTTTAGAACCGAGACAAATACTGATGTTTATAATCTTTAGTGATAGATGAAAACTCAGCAGTGTAGGATTTAGGGAAACATATACCCCTTCTCCAGAACCCAGAGAAGAGAGTCTTTTTGTATATTTTTAGTCATACCCTGAGTCCTACTGGCTGGAAAGAGGCTTTTTTTATGCCAAACCATTGCAGGTCTGATCGTTAGACCCACTGCTGAGAAAAGCTGAGCACTCTTGAAGCTCCTTCCAGCAGCGCTATTAACAGCTTGCTGAAGATGTTTGACACTTGTAGGATTGAGCTCATAGAGGGCAACTACTGACAGAGAAGGAGGAAAGGGGGATAAAATAGATTTTTTTTTCTTTTTCCATTTTTTGTATGAGTACTGGTTCCTTTCATCTCAGAAGAACTGCATTAGAATGTTTGCAGCTTTAATCAGATCAATTTCAATAGGACCAAAATCCAAATTAAAGTCTGGAGTAGAAGATGAACTGCGGTCTAGTCCACTGTAGGG
>NW_010397049.1:18033-39794 GCF_000710305.1 Buceros rhinoceros silvestris | reverse complement strand
GTAGGGAAAAAAGAAATAGGGAGCAGAGCAATCTTTAAACTTCATGTAGGCAAAAAGTTCTGTGAGAAATACATTTTAAATCTTAATGTCATTTAAAGCCTTTCTTTAATGTTAAAACTATACGCAAGAAACACCTTTGGAAGTTTGGTTTGATTGGATAGCAGCTAAGAAATGCTCTTAAAATTAATATATTCTAACAACTACCAACTTGTAATTCATTGTACAGCACTTGGGAAAAAAGTAAGAAAAAACTTGCTCTTCAAATGCACAATGTTACCTGTGACCCAAGTGTCCAGTTTGGAGATGGGCTGAATATACCAAGGATGTGTCACCCACAGAGAACTTTTTAGCCTGCTGAAGAACCGATAAAGAAATTGCAGTGCTTTGGGCAGAAACAAAAATGTATAGGGAGGAAATTGGAATTGGAAATCAGAAAAGTCAAAATAAGGTTTTAAAAAGTGGCCTCCAGGTATCAGGAATTTTGTTGCTGGATTGAGCATAGAAAGGAACGTGGCCCGATTTTCAGAGACAACAGGATTTTATGATGACAGGATTTTATGATGGCAACAATCTTCAAAACTGTTGTGTTTTATTTTTTGTTTAAGGGAGTCTGAAGTCTTAATTACACAATTACAGATTGGTGGCCTGATGCTCGAAGTCACTTTTGTCCAGATGCCTGATACATGACTTAGAGGTCTCAGACTTTACATACGTTGAATTCTAAGAGAAGATGATTTTAAACTCGTATGGACAACATTGTCCTTCAAGTGACCCCCCAAAAAATCAAGAGGTGTTTTCCTTGTGAAAGAAACATATTTGATTTGAAATGGTAAAGTCGCTTTTAGTAGGGCGTGACATCATGTGGTTTTCCAGAGCAGACGTGTGGTAGGAACCATTCTGGTACGTATGGTGACCACCACCATATGGCTTGTTTCATGTTGCTTTTGTCTGTTTACATTAAAAGACCATTAAAGTGGCGAATTTAGCTGCTCAAAAGCTAACACGGGCTGGAATGAAGATGGTCTGTACAATCGTAATTCAGCCCACTTGTGTAAATCAATTGTTACGTAGTATTTACGTGCTGGATCGTTTCCACGCCCTGTGATTGGACAGTTAGTCAACATTTGTTTTATTCCCCACACTTAGTGCAGGGCTGACGGTGAAATTAGTTCAACCCTTGCACAATACAAAATGATAAATTTCCTCCGCTGGAGGGATTCCGCTGTGGGAAGCTTTTTTGTCTCGCTTTCACTAGAATAGCTGACCGTGCAACAAACCTGCCATCCACAAAAAATAAACCCCACACCGTTAATATCCAGCTGCAAAAATTTGGGCTGGATTTGCTTTCCCAGCCTTTGTGACCTTCAGTGTAGCAGTAAAACCAGTGTTTTCTGCAACAAACTGTCTTCTATTTGTTAGTTTTAACGGCTAGTACAGCTGAGAGACGAGATAATTCACAATCTCTTCCTTCGTGTTCAGCGTCTCCAGAGCCATAAAACCAAGCACAGATTTATTACCTTTGTTCAAGCCTATGAAGGGTAACGGGATGGATTAGGCACTGCTGAGGAGCAAACCAGAGGAAATGGAGTTTACACAAAGGTGCGGAATTACTCTTAAAAAGAAAAGAGAGCAGTTTTTCTTCCCAGAACCCACAATTAATTTTCTGAGCTTGCCTGCGCTAGCTTTTGAGCAGTTAAATATGCAGCTTTTATGGTCTTTTAATGTAAAAAGCTGATGTTATATAATCTTCCAGAACAAATCGTGAGTTTTCCATTCATTTTTATCCAGGTGCCATTGGTAGGAATCTGTATTGCTGGAATGTGAAAGCAGATTGCGGCCTTAAATACTCTGAGACTTGGTCTGATTGTTAGAAGTATTACAGAATATAATAAGATAAACATTCTTTATTGCTTCCTATGCCTCGAAGTGATCTGCAGCAAACACTTTTTAATTACTTCTAATTCTCCCTTGGCTTTTTTCATAGATCTTCCCACACTAACATCTTATGTGCCAACTCTTAAACAGTTAAGCTGAGACTAAAGCCTGACTACCATGATAAAAGATCTCCAAATTTCACCTGCATGTACAACTCCAGAAGATTTCTGATTATTTTTTCTTCTTCTTTATTTTAGGACAATTATATGCAGAAAGACGGGCAGCAAACAGCAGAGCGTGAAAGCCATTGATGTTAAAATTGAAACCGATCCCTTTGTGAATGACCAATATGATGCTTTTTGTGTAAAGGATGAAGGTCAGCACTGATATACTATTAAAATAATGCACAGTCATCGCTGTCTTGCAACATTAAATGTTTTGCCTTCCATTTTTCTCTGCTGAGAAGCAAAGAGGGAATGTCGAGGAATAAATCTGTAGAGTAACCGCCTGCTAAGTGAGCCAACTGCTGCAAAGACATAGCTTGTGGGAATAAATTGCATTATCTTTTGTCTTTGCTGCAGTTTAGCAAGTTCAGACAGCACTCTTGATCTGGAAGAACCCATTTTGGTGTTCAGAGAACATAATTTATGGGAAAGAATCTATCTGGCATCACTATAACTGAGATGCCTGAAGCATCTCCCATACTCAGCACTGAATGTAATGCAGAAAGCTGGCTTCTGACTGCAAAACACCATGCTGTGGCATCCTATCAGCATACAACATCTCGTAGAACCATTCTGCATGCAAATAACTTCATTGCCTCTGTTTCATTTTTTTTTGTTGTGGGTTTTTTTTTTTTATAACAAGTGTAGACCAGCCCACTAGGGACTCTGATACAGCATAGATGATTCTGAAAAACAAATTATTGCCAGGTTAAGTTGATGCTTAAACTTAACTGGAAACCCACAAGCGTGGATTGATTCTGAAGGCAAAAAGTAAATTGTTACTGATAGGCAGGATTGTGTAAAGAAGTTTGGGAACCCCTGAAACAGATAGTTGATGTCTGCAGTGAAGTTTCACATCTCATTTCCAAGAAAAGCAGATGGTGTGTACTGAGAAACAAGTTCACCACACAGCGGGGCATTTGGCTAAACAGGCAGCAGTGGGAATGAAAATGTGGCTGGAGTGAAAATATGGTTGGCAGAGGTGGTTCATATTTGATGTGCTCCTGGTCATTCGAAAATGGCAGAGTTTGGCTGACCATCCTCTCAAGTCACCCTCATGATATCAACCCCGGGCTCCGTGCTGCTGTGAGCGATGCCAGCTCTGTCACCCTGTTGCTAATGTTGGCACACAAGCACCTTTGTGCTTTCTTCCATGCTGCTCCTCACATATAGGAGCAGCTCCCTGTAAACATCTGCAAAACTCACTCATTGTCTTCCTTCAAATCTCTCTTTTGTCATCACCCCCCCGCATCGAGGAAAACCTTGGCGGTGGGTGGGACAGCTGTGGGATGCTGAAATCATTGCTCTGGCCACCATTGTTCCATTGTGCCCTTGTGCTGCCCTATCTGTCTCTACCTTCTGTGTCTGAACTTAGATGTAGATGCTGGATTTTGGGGAAGGAACTGTCTTTGGCTTTTGCATTTGGTTACTGCTTGCAGTAAAGGGGCAAGAAAGGTGAAGATAAGAACATAGAAGATAAGAAGGAGTCCTATGCAGGATGTGGAACCTGCATAGTTAAAACTCAGGGAGAAATTCAGATCATTTGCAAAGGAGAGACGATTTATGAACAATTTGTTTTGTACTAAGCAGGGAGTTTCCTGATGACAGAATGGGACAATCATGCCAGTGCACTCACCAAATAGTCCTTACACACAGAAACATTTCTGGATGACAATAAGGTCCCCTCTTCTTTGAGTATACAAAAAATGTTGGCTGCAGAGTCAGTGTTTGAAAAGAAAGGCTTGAGTGAAGCTGTGTGGCAGAGCCTTGCCTGTAGTTGGGCTGAAAAGAGCAGAGTCCAGAGAGGAAATAGTCTTAACATGCAATTGAGACCTATGTCCTTACATAAATAACTGCAAGCCCTTTCGTTTCTTCCATAGCCACCCAACCAACCATCTGCAGTCCCATAGGAAATTTATCTGGTGCTTTCTTCAGATTTCTTATCCTCTTCCTCTACCCATCATCTCCCTGCCTTCAGGGCACTCTCAGCTCCTTGCTGGCTCTGAGCTGGGGCTGCCGTACAGGTATGGATACGCTGGTTTGTCCGCCCGTATGCAATGCCGATGGGCTGGCCAGCATCCCTGGGAACGGGTAAGAGCTCAGCCCTGCCTTTGCCCATCCCAATGGAAAAGGCACCTGGCTTTGCTTCTTTCCTTTTTCAAACTCCTTTTTCAAACTTTCCTTTTTCAAAGGTCATCTTACCAAAATGAGCAGACACTGAGCAGCCTTCCCTCTTTGTCGGGCTTGGCTGAGACCAGCCAAAAGCTCGGACAGACTGGCAGGTTGAGGATGGACAGAGGGAACAGGCACATCAGCTTTCTCTTCTTCAGCTGATGATAGAAACTCTTCACAACTCTCTGTTCTGTGGCTTGTGCAAAGGGCATCTCAAACCATCATGAAACTTCTAGAACAAACCATCACAAAATTCCCTTCTTAGGCCTTGATTTCTAACTAATCTTTATTCAGTTAACATTTACCATTTGCATAGGTTCAGCTGAATTTCTCACTCACCGGTGGTCAGATGCTTGCGAGAGCTCTGGCTCTGCGAAGAGGGTCAGCTTTTACAAATCAAAGGAGAGACATACCTTTTGCTTGTTTGGGCTCTGTTCTGTACGCAGAGAAGAATCACAGCAATCTTTGATACTAAAAGTCGTGTTTGACAGGGAAAGATGTAGCTGTAATGTTTTATGTGGTTTATAGGTACAGTTTTCTCAGTTTTCTCAGAGGACACAGAGAAATGTGTCCTCTCAGTTTCTCGTAAACAAATCTCTTATGCAGCCATTAGAGTCACAGTACCAGCTCAGGATCTGCTGAGATCAGAGACTTTCTCTCTTAGCCCCGAGTGCCAAAAATTACCTAAAAATGTATTACATTCTGCCTATTCTGAAAATGGAGTATCACACGTAAGTCAGATCTGGCCCACAGGGTGTTTATTTATTCATAAGAAAATGCCTCAAAGTATAAAAGAGATAAAAGCAAGAAAATCAGAAAGCTGCAATTTTTCCTACCAGTCATCTTTTTGTGGAGGACTGCATCCCATTTGATCTCGTATGTATATAATCCTCTTGGTTCCCTTTCGTGTATTTTTTTTCAAACCACAAAGGAAAGATCTCTTTGTTTACAGCTCCCAAGTTTTACTGGCTCTTTCTTTCGATGACCCGCTGATATTTACAGGCAACAAGTAAGATCTCTGTTCCATAAGGCTTTGATTTGCTGCCACCTTAGAAAACTAAACAGGCAGCAACTTGTGGCAGCGCACAGCATAAATGCAAATCAAACTGTGTTAAACATCACTGCTGGCTCCAAATACCCATCAAAGCCCGACGCCGTATGTACCTAGATCAGTTTGCCTTTTTCAGCAGTAAGAAAAAAGGAATTAGTGTGTTCTTTACAGCAAATGCGTTCCATGTTCTCTACAAGCGCAATCAAACTGCCATTTGCTTAGGGAATGTTTGAACCATTCCTCTGCATTTGTTGTGCTTTGCTGGGGACATGGAGTTTTTAATTTCTTTCATTGCTACAGCTTCCTTTTCCAGAGCTTTGCATATAGCCGACAGTGATTTTCCAGCTGCCTGGTGATGGCATTTAAACTGATAATTCTTACAAGCTCTGTCTGATGAAATTATAGGTATTGGCATCCTAGCAGTGGTGGCTTACGAGCAGCGCTTCTTTTGTACTCTATTTGTACTCAGTGCTTTTATCCCAAAAGAAAAAATCCATATACTTTAGTGTCTCTGCAATCACGAAGAAAAACAATCATCCACACTCCTCTTTCACAGGGCTGAGTGTTACGAGTTGCATTTTCCCATTTCTTAGTGATGAGATGGCATCCTGTAAATTCCAGTGGTCTCTCTGGAAAATCTCTGCTGAACTGGGCAGTTGTAACAGGGATGTTTTATGTCAAAGTGGATGTTTCATGTCAGCTTTCAGAGCATGGTACATAGTTAAAGTAACAGGTTTCAGGAGATTCCTGGTGCTGCCAGGAGGTGTGGAAGCTCAAGTCTGCCTCTTTTCCACGTTGACGAGGTTTCTTCACATTGCTCTCAGGCTGTCCTTAACGTAGACAGTATTTTTTCAAGACATCTCAAAAAAATCTTTCCAAACTGATGGGGTGCTTGTAGTTTAAATCAAGAAGGTGCTTCTGGAGGAATCTGGATTGGGGAGGAAGGGTGCTGTGTTCTTAAAGTAACTCTTGTCAACGCTTTGCCAGAAATCGCCTGTCACAAACTCCTTCCCGCATGTGGTTTGGAGTTAAAGTTACCCTTCAGAGGGGCCGTAATTCCTAAAAGCCAATTATGGTTGAATGTGCTAACTCAGCTAACAAGAGGTGTGTTCAATCCCCTCAAAAAAAAGATTTGCCGACTCTCTAAGAGGTCTGTAACCAGAGTCATGGGTAGCCCTAATGTATCTGAACTCAACACTTAGAGCTTCGCTGTGCCTCTTGCTCCCATTCACTTGTCAGATGGTGACTCTATCCTGATTTCTACCCCTGTATATTCAGTTCTTCACTGACTGTGGTGGTGATTTTCACTCCAGGAGACAGTCCGTGTCAAATTACTGCTGACAGGAGCATCTTCTGTGTACTTCAACACGCTGTGCTCTCTCACTGTGTCCTTGCTTGCTGGAGGTCAGATATCAACATATGGAGCCCTGTTTGACCTCGCTGTCAGTATATGCCAAACTCAAGAAGGGTCACAACATCCAGAACCAGATTCCAAGTTTCCATGTTTGAGATGTGTTCCTGCACACAAGCAGGCAGAGCATGGGGCCTGCTGGATGGAGCCTGAGTGGCAAGCCCATCAGGCTCTTCCACTGGGAAGCATGCGTTAGGCTCGTTTTTATAGCAAGCGCTAAAAAAGTATGCTGGTTTATGGGAGGATAGAGGAGGAGAAAAGCAGCGCTCCAGATGGAGAGTTCAGCACTGGAGGAGCCCAGTCCTCATCTACCAGCGTCACGACTCCAGGCGATCCCTGTGGTTGTCTTAACAAAGAGCACTACTGTTCCTCTACATGACAAGCTGCTGCCAACACACCCTCTGTCACGCTTCGTGGCCCAGATCTGCGTTCTCTCTTCCAGTGAAAAAATGGCCTGAATGCCCGCACTGAGCAGAGGCTGTTGTTCCAAACAAGCCCGTGCTTTGCCAGCTCCTGGTACAAAGGCTGCAGACAAAATCCTGAAGCCTGTCCCCAAGAGTGGCTCAGTTTGATGAGCCCCTGTGCCAGTGTCACTTCTGTACGTGCACCAGGAAGAACAGGTTTGGCAAAAAGCTGCGCAGGAATTGTCATAGCAACTGAGACTGCAGCAGGACGAGGAGCCGTGAGATGCTGCAACCTGGAAAATGCATCTTACCCAGGAGAGGACAGCAGCGAAATAGATATAGAGACCTGAGTATGTCCTTGCAGGGCATCAGCTTTCAGTGGTGCTTCTCCGTGCTCTGCAGCAAGGACGTGACCTTACGAAGTCTCGTATGAGGCAGTCAAAAGTTCCCCTTGCAGTGGTCATCCACGAACATCTTTAAACTCCCTGCTTTTCTTTCCATTCCTGCATCAGCCAGATCTCTCTTTCAGGACCTCGTAATTCTCTGTCACCACGTCTGTTGCCAGATTTTACAGTAAAGCTCCCTGCAGCTTTCTTCTTTCCTGGAAGTTTATAATGGGCTTTTTGACTGTGTTTGCCATATTTAACTAATGTAAGTGTTACTTTTCTGCTTCCTCTGGCCGCAGGATTAAGAAGTGAGGCTTTGTAGATAAGAATCCCCTCTGACATAGAATTGTCCCGTACAGCCTCAGCTTCAATACTTCCCTCAGAGCAGCTACACAGCTCCTGTTTGTACTGATGGAAGCAGCTACATAAATAAAGTACGTGAAATGCAGGGGTCTCTAGCCTTCCTGTGAGGCAATAAAATATTTTTTTATTCCTTTCATCCACATCAATCTCTATTCATCCAACCAGTTCACAGGAGAGGCATTAGCTGCTAACTGCTCCTCACTTCCCCGGATGCCAAGCCTCCATGAGACTGTACATAAACTGAGCTTTGTGTAGCCTCAAGAGCTTGTTTTTTCTGCCCGTGTGTGTGTGCGTAACTCCCACTAACTTCTGAAGGTGTTAGACAGTATATATGTATGTGTACAGTACGGAGAAGAGACTTCAAAGCTCTGACTTCAGTCGCGTGTCCCTGAAATTAGTGGCAGATGTTTTTCAGCAGACCCAGTTGAGAAGTGGTTAGCCAGGTCTGTCAGACAGTTTCAAAAAGCCTGATTTGAAAGAACCTTCATGGAGTGCGGATGTTTATCATAGGATTTTCATTTCACTACAAAGTAAACGATGGGCAGCGTAAATACATCGTATTTCTAAATAAACATGTATTTACCTGGGCCTGGGTCAGGAGTGGGTAGATGATGGGAAAAGCTGCAGCCGGGACTCAGAAGGATCTTGCAGAACGTCCCCGGGGCAAAAACAGGAAAGCCTGAGCTTTTGCAGAAAAAAGCTTTTTGTCAAACTTACTGCCCATTGAAAACCCTGGGCGTGAACTGGTGTCGGTGGAAATGGTTTGTAAGATCTCGTGCTGATGCTGTCCTCAAAGTAGCAAAGCAGCAAGGGTGCTCTTGGAAAGTGCTTCTCCTTCTGCACGTTTCGGTCTCTTAGGTCACTTTTTCAGCTTCCAATCAAATGTCTTTCCAAGGAACATAAAGATCTTTAAGCCAAGTGGGTAATTAGGATTTTGTACCAAGGCAAACTGAAGATCGATCCCACGACACAGACCTGCCCCTAAGTTTCCCTGGTCCCGTATAACTCCCAGAGCTCCTGAGCTATTGCCTATTAACCTTTTCATCTGTGCTTGTTCTGAATCAGGAGAAAAGGAGGTTTTGAATCTTCAGTTACTTGGCAACTGGAACAGTTGTTTTTTCCTCCACATTCAATAAAGGCTCTAGAACCACTGGAAAAAAACCAGAATTTGAGAAAGAATATAGAAGGGTTTATTTGTACCAACACTGCCCAAATTTGTCCATTGGGTTTCTTGGTAAAATCATGTTTTTGTTTTATCGGGGTTTTGTTTTAGTTCTAGTTTTCTGTGACCAAGAGATGTTTATTGCAAAAGGGACTGTAAAAACTCTGGAGGAAAAGGGGACGTGGCAAACCTCTCTTGAAGAGCACTTCTGAGAAAGGAAGACCTTTGAGAGGAGAGAAACCACCTAGAATTTCTCTAGAAGATCTTGACCCACCTTGTTAACAACAGCCAAGATTGTTCATACCTGAAAAACAAACTTGAAATGCAGTTTACACTGGTGTTGGCGGTGGTCTGTCTGCCTCCTTTCTGCACTTCTTTCATGCCACAAAAACCTCAAATCTATTTTGTTATTGTTGATAGCAATTTTTGCTTCCTGGCTTTTGGTGCTGTCAGCAGAAATATCAATATCTTGTTGGATTTTATATCCTGATAAATTTAGCTCTTCGAATTCTCACAGAGAGCAGAGCTGTGTTACTCCTGGGTGTTGTGAAGTTGAAGAGCACAAGTCACCATTTATTTTAATAGTAATAATAATAGTAAAGTAATAATAATAATTTCCTGTTGGAAACCAAGCCCCTCTGGGTGCATCGCTAGTACACATTTATCACACCACAGTTATAGCCCAGTATTTTCTTCCCCAATCACAGCTGAAAATAGTTATGAAGGAGGATAAGGGCATGAATCAGACAAGATGTGTGAGTTCTGTGGACGTAAGTTTGTCCTCGGGGTAACTCTTTGAGGACTGTGTTCAAAGGACATTGCAAGGCCTCTACAATCTAATTTCTTTTTTTCCTTCCAGATAAGCCCTGTGGGGACCCGCCCTCCTTCCCCCACACCATCCTGCATGGCCACACTGGCTTTGAAATGGGAGACGAGCTGCTCTACGTTTGCGCCCAGGGGTACGTCATGGGCAACAAGGAGACGGCGTTCACGCTGCTCTGCGACACCTGCGGGGAGTGGTACGGGCAGGTTCAGGCCTGTGTCAAAGGTGAGCTCCCCCAGCACATGGAGCATCCCTCTGGGAGGTCACAGCCTCCCATCAGCCCAACCAAGAGGGTTTCAGGCTCCCACGGGTGCGTCCTGGGCATGTGCAGTCCCAGTGAAGGTCTTGGTGACTGAAGCATCAATGTTGTAGCTGGCCCGACAGGGCTTTTACAAGCCCATTGGTAGACATTTCCGTTAAACCACAGGAGAGGATAATTTATTCATACTTACGTGAACGTAAAGTTTCTTTCTTGGTAGCAGGAGTCATCAAAACAAAACACTGGAATTGTTCATGCCACGTTTATTTATTCCATATCCACTAACCCCATTTCAGAGATTCACTGCACCTGATGCCAGGGTTATCATTCAGCTCCTGCCTTCCAGTCCACCATCTCCCTTCTTTTTCCCCCAAACCCCTATTTCTTTAGTACTGAACATAATTTTTAATTACTGGAAAATAACCTTTGGGAAGATCCTTCTGCTCTGTATTTAATATCGGAATCAACCCCTTTCTGGTTCTGCTCATCCTGTTTCTGGATGAGGTTTGTAACTTTTGATGTACTTTGTTTACTCAAGGGAAGGGATTACTACAGACGTTACAGGAAACACCAGAGGTGTTTTCTTCGGCGTAGTTCTAAAGCCATGCCCGGGCAGCAGGAGTGAGCCAAAGACATTGTTTACCAGATTGAGTGTACAACGTGGGTTTTGTGCATCTTCTGCTGGGTTTATTTTCACATGAAGCCACAGAGCTGCTACAGAGCAGGCTACTGAAATGAAAATTTGGTCTTTGGGAACCTAGAGCAAGTAGAGGGAAAAGCTGGTGTCTTTTGTAGGCGTGCATTGAGCATGGCCTGCAGATAACGTCTGTCCTTACCATGGGCATGCTGAGGCATCCGTGTAAGTGGATATTCTTACCCAACTGACTCAAGGAATCAGGCTTTTATTAAAGAAGAAACCCAAAACAAAACAAAAAGCAAAATGTAAAGCTCTGGGAAATTATAGTAATGACATTTCCTTAATTTAAACCTTCAAGAAAATCCGCCTTTATGTGTCAGTTAAATTCTGCAACAAACTTTGAATTTTCCCCTTATTTAAACATAAGCCAAATGGTCCCATGAGTTCAGATGTGGACACAGTCAGAATTCTGCTTTCCCTTTCTCACGTTACCACTGCTCAATGCATAAAGCTCACAATTTTTCCAAGATTTACGAACGGTCAGTGGAGTACTGTTTCTTTCAGAGAGATATCACACCTTTAAGATGAGATTTCTGACAAAATATATAAACTTTAAGTAAAGGAATGGGCAGCTGCTGGGTAGCTGAGCTATCTATAAGGGCTGGAGTCAGTATATCCATTTCAGATCCTGTATGTTCCTTAATGCCCAGGGACTTGCAGGGAGTTATTTTTATACATAAATAGACACCACCAGGCAGTGGATAATCATGAGAAAAGGTCAAACTAGTTCATGGTAGAAACGGGTCCTGTCTGTGGACCAGGGAACCAGATATTTGAAACCATCCCAGATACTCAAAACCTTCCAAATAGTATAGAGTTAAAAAAAAAAAGAGTAGAATTCCAGCATCTTTCTGAACTATTTCGGCAGTTCAGATGATTAAGTGAAATACTGCAGGGAGTGGAGGAGGATAGAGGGAGAGAATGGAAAAAGAGCATCTGCATCTGATAACCCAGAGGGTCTGAATCTCCAGATGAATCCTTCTTTTTCCTTCACTGAGGTTAGTGAAAATGGTAACTTTATCACATGTAGAAATAAAACTGGGTTACCCCAAAGTAAGGAAGGGGAAGAATCAGGCCATTTGAGTTCTGTGTGTTTCACTGTTTCCCCCCGATAAATAGTCTGCTTCCACTGTTTTGCCTGAGCTTCTCACACAGCCGCAGGGGAGAGGAAAATATTTTTAAAAGAAATAGGAAACTGCGGCTGTAAAATCACAAACATCAACACTGGAACTTGGGAGCAGATGTAATATTGCAGATTATGATTTTTTAAATGATTTAAATGTAGACTTCTTGCTGAAGGGCTTCCTTTGATCAACGTTTTTCAAACACTTTAAGGACCTGGGATAGAGAAGACAATATGTCTTCAGTTAATACTTATGTATTCAATGCTCCTGATCACGACTCTCTAAGAAAGGCAACTTTACAGGAAGGCTGAAATGTGTCATATTGGGCTTCATTATTTTTTAAAAAATAAGAAGTCAGTGAAAAAGAACTGAAAAATGGAATTTAATTTAAAGAAACCTAGTTTACAGTTGATGGGTATTTGGGGGCCATAGGAGAGAGGAGAACAGTGATTAATGAAGTACTCCACAAGTCAGCACACACATTGCTTTATAAGTGCTTTGAGGCAAGAGAGTAACTTCCCAGTCCTGAGGGTTAATGATGGGACTTAATGGAGAATTTATAGCCCCATTGGCAGAGAATGTACTGGCTCACGTCAGAGGAAAGACAGTTGTGCAGCCACTTCCATGACCATTGAAGTGCTATGTTTAGAGGCTGGTAAGGTGATACGTTCCCTTGTTCTGCATCTGCGCTGAACAACTGCACGTGTGAAGTGGTCCCGATGCCCTTACGCTGACTGGACCACGGGGAGAGAAGGCTGGTCAGGGGATTAAAAGATAGAAGCCTGTTCCCGTGGTTTGTGCTGCCTCTAAGACCAGGGGCACGTCACTGTACTGCTCTCTGCTGCTTACTGTGCCTCGTCCATGGACGACTGATAGCGTTTATGGAGCCTCGTAAAGCTTTCTGAGATTTGCGGATGTTGCAGCTCCGTGTTACTGCACTGCTCGGTAACTACCACATCGTAGTGCCCAGCTGTCCAAGCAGAATGTGGGACTAAATAGCCATAATTGGTTTTTCTTTTCCTCTTGTTTTTGTGAAAGCATTGGGCCTGCTTTACATTCCCAGTTGCTCACCCAGAACAAACACGGAGTTGAAGAACTATCATTGCAGCAGTGTCTGTATATAGCACTTAAGTGTTCTCTGAAGTAGCTTTGTGATCATCTTTCCTCTCTGTTTGGATGCAGTTAGAAGAGCTACGGTCCATTCTGGCACTCAGGATGTAGTGTGCAACCATACAGTCGGCAAATTCTTAAATTAAATAAAAAAAGTGTATTCTGCCTCAATACACATAACTCAAAATGTGTGTGAAATCGTGGCTATGGGCATAACTGAACAAAAGCATCTCGGGGTTCTGTTAAGTGGATCCTGGCTACAGTGTGCTGGAAATATGGAAAGTGAATTACAAATGGCTTTAATGCACATTGTGCACACCAGGTAATGGACTGTAATTTTTAATCAAGCTGCTTTTTATGAAAAAAAAAAAGTGGCTCTGTACAGTGAGTGTTTCCTGCAATTTCTCATCATGAAAAGACGCTGTGTTCTAGCTGAAAACACAGCGATATTCAACCCAACAAAGCAACCTGAAGCAGAGAAGAGGGAAATACATGGGTTTTGCAGTTTATTATTTTTTCTCTTTCTGTGGAGAGAGCACATTTGTTTCACAAAGTACATCCAGAAGCTTGGCGTTGTGGTGAGGTCCGACAGCAGCGGTGTACGCGCCGTGCTGTGGCTGTCCTGCAGGCTCGGAGGCTGAGGTGACCGTTGCTAAGTGACATTTGGGGGAAACCCAAATGAACCTGAAGGTTCAATATCAGAAGCATTAATATGAATGTTCCGGGGGGCTGCATGGCTTCAGGCTTGTCCTCAAAAAGAAGGCAGATGATGTGGCTGGGAAATCATGTCACATCTCTGGCCTACAGCAGGCAAAGGAAGAGTTTAATCTCCTTTTCCTTTTCCCTTGGCTGCTTTGGGTTTTTTCCAGTTCATGGCAGGAGATGTCACATCTTCTGCACATCTAAGGAATCTCTCCAGTGTCAACACTCAGGTGCTTGTCTAGTGTGCTCAGAGCCGGTCTAAGTTTTCCATGCTGAGGACTATAGTTTTGATCTCAGTGACAAGCATGACTAGCCAACACCATTTAATTTTTTTTTTTTTTTAAATGGGGAAAGTAAAATAAAATGTCTCTGGCTTTTGATCTTATTTGGGAAGGTGCCTTTTTTTTTTTTCCCTTCTGAGAGTGCAAAGGGAGTTTTGTGACAGACAGCTAAAATCAGCAGCAAAACATGTCTGTGGCCTGTCACAAGAATCATTGTGACAAACTTTGGTTCACTTTTCAGGTCCACCATGGAGTGTGTTAGAATAATGTAAAGTATTGATTTGGCAGGAACTGATTCTGCCAAATCGAATTAGTTAAAAAGATTATGACGGGTTATTTATTTATATTACCAGGCTTTCTGCTAGAACAAAAACCATCCTCCTTCTTGTAGCTGCTGCAGAAGATGAAAGGTAACACAGCTTCTGTCTGGCGTGTGGTGGTTGATTTGAGAGAAGCGTGTTCGTGTGCTGCACCCCAGTC
This sequence comes from Buceros rhinoceros silvestris, assembly GCF_000710305.1. Lineage (NCBI taxonomy): Eukaryota > Metazoa > Chordata > Aves > Bucerotiformes > Bucerotidae > Buceros > Buceros rhinoceros. The sequence continues at coordinate 25,270 of NW_010397049.1, read as the reverse complement.
AGACGGATAATTCTTCGGGATGCTGTAGTTCACAGATCCAACTGATCTTGGGCAAATCGGTCTACACACGCTTTTCCTTCCCACCCTCAAAGACAGATGCCGGCTTGTTAATGTTTGCTGTAACTACTTGGAGATTCTTAGAATAAGGATGGTTTTATACAGTAGAAATGTTTATGATGATGGTCGACATAGAATCGAGTTTCAATTTCCTGTGCTCCCAAAATACATCCACAAAATATGCAGCGTGCTTTATGGTTGTCCAAAATAGCAACACTCAAAATAGAGCTCGGATGCCAATACGCTATCTAGAAGAAAAATTAATCTGATCCTGGAGTGTGGAAAACCAGGCTCCTTGGTTTTTCCCGTCTCTATGTTTGGTCACTCTTTTCACATTAGGATCAAAAGTTGAAGGAGATGAAAGCTCTTTAGGACTGGATGCTTCCCAAAAAGGACAAGGCTAAATTAAAAGGATTTTACTTTTTAATTGAGCTTCACATCTTTGGTAGCATGCCATTTCAGCATCTGTCGCTGTAAAATGGTCATTTCGGCCTCAGTAATCCCTCAGACAGTGAATCAAAACTCTCTGATCCTTGAGTCTGCCAGAGGAGGGTAGGGGTAAGATATAACAATGACCAAATATAGAAAGGTTTTGGTCTTGGACTAATTCATTTCAGTGCTGGCTCTGCTTAAAACCAGACCTTCCTGGATAGGGAAGAAGATGCAACCACTTTTCAATCCATTGCTAGCTGTTTTAAAAATGTGTATAAATGAAAGTTACATCTCTTTGGGTAAGAGGTGGGGTTGGAGCTACTTTGGTTGTTGCTCTTCAGTACTGAGGCTAAAATTCAGGGAGCTGGAAAGCTCGGGAAAGTGCCGAGGAGGTGAGCAAAAAGAAGGGCAAAACTTGTGCAATCTGTTCCTGGAAAATCAAGCTCACGGCTGACTTTAAAGATTGTCATGGTAACACAAACTCACTACATACTAAGTCCAAGCCCCATTAGAAGGTCTGAGGCCCAGAAGAAAGAATAGAGTATTATAGCTGTGTAAATCAATTCAGGATCATATAAATCAAAGCTTCAGAATAAGGGGGTCTGTATTTCCTTTGATGGTTAGAGAGCTCAATAGTTGCTTTCATTCTGGCATCCCATAAGCTAACATTAGTTATGTTGATAGTCATTGCTATAAACTCTACAAATACGGGAGATTGCATAGGAAAATACATTATAGCAGCATTACAACGTGGGCCACAATCTGATTGTCGGGAGGAACAGGACTCCCTTATGCAGTGACGAGCAGTGCATAATGAGCTCCAATCTCAGGCTCTCTTTAGACAACAATGGGCTGTTTCTTTCCTCAGCCGAGCTTTAAGAAAGCACCGATTCATTTCTATACATGCAGGATAGGGCCCAAAGACAGCAGGTTTGTTGGAGACTTGATGGATGGTTCAACAAACCCTTAATATGTTCTGATAGACTGAGGACTCATATTTTCCGAGGAGCACATGCTCTTTCCTTCTGTGCTTTCACGAGACTTCCTTCTAAAGGGCTGAAAGTACGTGACAGGAGAGGCACTAGAGTGGAAAAGCTTCGTATTCTGTAAAAAGCATATAACTACAGTTGTTAAGCATTCACCATACTGGTCCGTACTGGTCAATACTTGCTGCCCGTTCATACTGCTAATTAAAGAGTAGGTCTGAAGGGAACACCACAAGCATATGAATGTAATTTCGGTTCACGGCTATGTGTGTGCGTGCACTGGAACGCCATCACGTGAAAATCAGTGCTTCTTCCTCAGCTGGATTACTGTAGTCTGAGGAGTAAATGAGTGGCAAAAACAAAGGTACAGGGGACATGCAGGAGAAGACAGAGTGTCTGTGTGTGACGGTTCATCTCAGAAAAGAAAACAGTTGGTAAATGGTGCGTTCTCATATTGCAGTGTTCCAGTTCGTATATATCCATCTTTTAGCAGGACTCTGGATGGTAAGAGGACAAAATGGCTTGAGGCACCATTTCAGGAGAGTGCCAGGTCAAAAACTTCTTAAGTGAGAGCGAGACAAGAGACAAAGTGAGACTTGAGACTAGCATGTGATGGCTATAATAAGTGCTACACAGTGGTGGCCAGTGCAGCACAGAGCTTCACAAATAGGATAATAAAACGCTTTGGTATTCAGAAGTACCCTCCAATCATTAACAAAAGTCTGAAATACTGTTGGAAATTTTAGGATGAATTAGAAAAGTGAGAGTCCTACCAGGAAGCTTTCCATTCTGGGAGCTGGATTCCCCTCTCCACTAAGCCATCTTTGCACCGGACAGAAGTTTTTTCCTGCTTTGGACAAGACGGATTGGATCTACAGGGTTACACAAGCAGATGAGGACACCGGGGCCGGGAGGGAGAGGGGTCTGCTGTTGGCACTGTTGCATCATGCACAGGTTTCACCTTGCACCCCTGCTGTGAGATGAGGGGACCTGCTGAGAACATCCATTCTCCAGCGTGATAGCTTTCACAGAGGTATTAACTCTCTGCAGGCTACGTCGCACATTTTCTTTTCCTCAGCATAACTGCTTTGGTTTCTGGTAGACCCGAACGCTATTCCAAGAAAAATACCTTTTGCTAATACTCATTCTGTTCTGGCACCTGGCTGAAGCTGTCCTGGCAAAAAGTAAAGCTGGTGTGAGCTGTATCACCACTAAGTGGTTTTGGTCAGACTGGTTTGACAATATTTCTAATCTTTCTTAAGAGGAGACCAAATATGGCTCTGCCAGAAGTCTGGGAAGCAGTCTCCAAGGAGAATGTGACTCATTCGGAAATCGAGGTGGGCCCCAGATGAAAATGTGCTTCAAAGGCGGTTGAGTGTAAAAAGGAAAAAAAAAAGAAGATAAGACTAGATGAATGCATTGATCTTTAATACAGCTTCTCTTATTAATCCCTTGTTTCCCGTGTCACACCAGGCCTATTGCTTCACTGTCTTCACAAAAGACTAAACACTCTCTTAAAAAGAAAAATCTCACCATGATTCAGTTTGTTTTACTTTCCATATCCCAAGGCACTATTTTCTAGGACTTTTAATGCCAGCATAAATCTCAGCAATTACATCAACTTTCTATGGAGTAAAACTTGTGTGAGCTGAAAATCCACCGCCCTGCCTAGTTAGGAAAACCTTTCATTGAGCTCAGGTTTTAGAGGAGTGGAAGGAATATAAATTACAAAGCATTATTTCAGTCAAATTCAAACATTTAATTTCAGGCTTTGAGTCAAGTCTATTTTGCTTTGAGGGGTAGGTCTGCCGAGGCATTCGCAGTAGGTCTAAATCAAACTCAAACTTTGTGACAAATCTGCTCCTCTGTTGCACTGAGTTTTTGTTGGGTTTTGGGGGGTTTTTTTTAAAGGTTTTGGTGGACCATTCGACCCTTAACATTCACCTTTCAGAAAACTTGTTACACCAAATGAAAAATACTAATGAAAAATACTATCTAAAAGTCACTCCTCATTGCACCTTTCTTGGCTTCTTGTAACAAATGAGCCCAGTGCTTTTCTGGAGAAATTAAACGTTGGCTTTTGTGGGTTTTTTTAATGTTTCTAGATGAAACCGAGGCACACATTGACTATGAAGATAACTTTCCTGATGACAGATCGCTCCCTATTGCTGAGAATGTCCATGGCAAAGAGGAAACCGAGCAGGAGCAAGAACAGCTTCCCTTCAGTAAAAGTTCAGCGGAAGGAAGAGCTGGAAGCACCAAAGGTGTTACTCAGGACACAGACACTTCTGAAAAGGGAAGCAGGGCACCAACTGAGTCCCCTGTATCACTCCTAAGCCAAAAAAACTTGTTTTGGTTTCCATCGGAGGCTTTCAGTGAGCCCGAATCAGAGAAAGAGACAGATGATTCCACTAAAGCACGGTTTTCTGAAGGCGATAACCACATTGGAGTGAAGGCAGCCTATGATGGACCTGGCGCCAAGATGTTTTATGACAGTGAGGATTTCCCCATTGGACCCATCCTCACAGCTAACGATACAAAGGCAGAGATAGACGCAGTCGCCATTACCGACGAGTCGTGGTTAGATGGCTATCCAGTAACACAAGAAGTGGTAGAGGATGATGAAGAGGAGGGCGATAAAGTTGATGGATCAATGGGAACAGAAGACGACATCATCCTCACAACTGACCAACCAAATCACGTCGAAGTAAGAAAATCTGGCAATGGTAGCCCAGCTCCGGAGGAAGGTTTAACACAGATTGTGGTAGCAACCACAGGAGTAGATGATGAAGGGGCCAGAGAGACAGCGGTACCACTTACATCAGTGAGTGGTCTGGAGAACCTAAGTGTGAGCAGAGGTTATGATGATGCTGCATGGGACCACCCAACTACATCTCTGGAAACTGTGACTCAGGAGCCTGGTACAACGATGCTGTTGGACATAACCAGCTTAAAAACGTCCGTGTCAGAAACCTCCGTGATGGTCAGTCCCTCCGATCACACCCCGTATGCAGAACCAAGAGAAACAACTGCCTACCCAGCACAGGTAGCAACCACCGCGCCACCTCCAGGTGTCGTTACTGACACGTCATCTCAGGAATTAGCTGAGCAGGAAAATCTCACCCAGGGCCTGGGAGAAAAGCCTGTCCCCACCTCTGAGCCCTGTGAGGGAGAGGAGTGTCCCAAGTCCAGTAAAGGTGCTGTCATAGCAGTGATTGTGATTCTCCTCTGCTTGTTGCTGGTTGCGGCTGTAGTGGCCGTGTGGTTTTTCAAAAAACGGCAGCAGAAGAATTCTGTCTATAAACTAAACGGGAGGTGTCAGCCCAGACATCATTGCTACCACCACTACCACCACCAGCACATCGAAATGCAGAAGGTCTAACCAGGGCTCTTTCGGCAGAGATCAGCAGAAACACGTATTGATGCTAGAAGGATCACATGACTCATGGATGCTAAAATCCAGCAGTGCAGAAAGCAGAAGAAAACAAGAATGCTGAAAGAACGTAGAAGAGGGAAAAGATTTTGTCCTTTTGAAGTCGCAGTTTAGCATATCCGACCTTTCAGAGCTAGAGAATCTGTACGTTTTTATCACAGGGGTCTTCTGGAGACATCAGCAGGACACAGCGTGCTTGGTAGTACATCTACAATTTGTTCCGCTTTTACATTTTGCTCCTATTAATAATAAATTAATTGATTAATTTCCGTGTTACCTGGTTATAATGTAACAGCAGGGCTGGTCGGGCCTTCTTGGTCTGTTCTCAGTGGAAGAGGGAGAGAAGGAGGGGAGGAAGGCAGAAGGATGGTTTTGGAGCAACCACACATTTGGTGTTTGTTCCTTTCTTAGAACCTGCCCAAGCTGGTTGGGATAAACCGCCGTAACAAACTATTACCTGACGTGTCTTAGAAAGAGAACCTCTTTGCTGCCAGACTTTACTGGGTAGTGTTGCGAGGATTGCTAAGGTACACTTCGTCAGCGCCGTGGATTTAACAAGCCACAGAGGCTGGATCGTTCCGCTCTTTTTCCGGAAGGTGTTCTTTTAGCCTTAGTGAAGAAGCATCCGTCTTATACTAATCTTTTCGTGGAAATCTTGAGGTCTCCCTGGAATTCAGAGGACACTGTAAGTGCCAATCTTCCTTGAGTATCAGCAGGAGAGGAGTCAGAGCACCTTTGATGCCAGGTGTCATGATGAATAGCCTCTTCCTACAGAGCGAAACCATGATGAAGCACTTTCCAGGGGAACCCTGTCTAAAGTCGGCTGCTTTTCTGAACTCGATACCGACTGACCAAGATACTGAATTTTAATTCACAGCCAGTGGTACCTCTGGCACCCGAAGCCACGTATAATACTTCTGGCATATGAACTCTGTGGAAAGACTGATATTCACCATTCTGTCATCAGCTGGAGGGGTGTCCGGGGTGGACAGTGCCCACGGGGAGATGGGTATCTACTGTGGTTTTAAACATAAAGCAACCCTGGGAAGGAGAGAAATCGCATCCAGTTGATAAAACGCAAACACTTGGCTTTTGGACTGGGTGCTGGTGTCAAAACACAGAGGCTTTTCCAACAGCGTGTTCATTTCCAGCAGTTCTGAAAATAAACGGGGAGAGAGGGGAGGATGTTTTCTAGAATCCCTTAACACAGTGCTGGTGAGTTTAGTACGAAATACTCTTCCTCACCTTTCTGAATGACCAGGAGGAAGAGTGGCAACTGTGAATAATCTGCAGGTCAGAGCTGGATTCATCTGTCACTCCATTGTACAGCCTTAGCCAAAATACGCCAGTTGTTCCACACATCAAAATACCGGAGCAGAAAAAGGTGACCGGGAGGAGTTCACCCGCTTCACAGTCTGCCTCGAGTCTCAGCAGTAACCAGCTCCATGGAAGGCAGACTTCAGGGACCAGAGTGCAGAATCGGGCCCATCATCCATACAGCCGTCCAGCTCAGCGCTGGCAAGGAAAACAAAGCATTTTTAGATGACGGCTAGACGTTATCTTGGAGAATTTGACCTCAGAGTGGCAAGAGTTGCGCCTAAGTGCCTGGCAAGAGCCGCAGTAAATAAAGGACAGAAACTGTACAGCTTTGTAAATACTGTGATCTCTGACATATGCATGACTTTATGCTTTTAATGCGTTCTAGACTATGAAATAACCTAGAATTTCTGTTGTAAACTATTTTTTCATGCGGTAACCTTTTAAAAAAACCCAACCCAATGGATTTCGCACTAAGCAACTTTATGGAGACTGTTAACTCAACTAAAACATACCATCTGTAATCTCATGGAAATATGCAGAAAAATAAACACAGGAACATCCATTAAAAATATCGTTTAACTGAAAGGTACAAAGGTACAAGTATGTGTTACAGTTCTGTGTAGCATCATTCAAAGTGAAAAGTCAATACCGCTTGGCTCAGGAACTGAACACGCAAAAATGAGACTCAAAATGTAATTACAAACACAAATTGTACAGGGATCTTATTTGAGACTTAGAAATACTTTTTATTCATGAACCAGAAGAAAATGTACATTAACAAAATGCTTTGGAAGTGTTTAAATAAAAATCAAGTTACAAAAGAAAAGGGGGGAGGGGGAAGGAAGCGCTTGTGTGTGTTCCTGTGCGAATCCCCCAGTTCGCCCACGTTTGTGGATAAAAGATAGCTCTGTCACTCGGGTAACTCTTGTAGAAGACGCTTTGATATGAAAAAATTGGCTGAAAAGTGTTCAGCTTACGCTGTCAGCCCCGTTCTGCTTCAGAAGAGCGT
>NW_010397049.1:11088-17909 GCF_000710305.1 Buceros rhinoceros silvestris | reverse complement strand
GTCTACTCCCTTTTTGCAGCAGCATCTGTTTGTACTCACGATTTTCGCTCTACTAGAATGATTCAGGGAGTTTGGGAAAAGTAATAAACCGATGGGGATAAACAGCCAGTGAACGATACGTTTGACTTGGACCGCCTTTAGTGTGCGAAACTGGACTCATCAAAGACGGTCAATACAGTACAGCTAGTACAAAATCTGAAGATAGTAAGGTCAAAACGCAGTAGGGGACGAGTTACTTATGGCAGGAATGAAGAGCTGAGCGTGCCAACTGGGGGGTGAAATTAGGAAAGGCGAAAGGAAAAGGGGAGCTGTCAGGAGTGATTTTGTGATGGTGCCATCCCGTCGGTCATTAAGAGATCCACCTGTGGCTCTGTGATAAAAGTGGTGTATCATCCTCTGCCAGGGAAGGCACGTATTGCAGCAGCCTGGCCAGAACCAGCTCCCTGGTGATAGGACTGAGATATGATCTCCCTTTCTCCTCCTTGCCTTGATTAACAGCTCCCTGGTAACTGGGGCCCTGTTGTAGACCGTGTGCGGCTGTGTCTGGGCAAAGCGCTGTATAAACCCGGTCAGACAGGCTGAGAAGTGACGCCGTGGGGTGTAACATCAAAGCTGCTGGCGGTGTTTGGGGGTTCAAGCCCTTGCAGCCAAAAGGTGTTTGCTCCCCATTGCACAGAAGCACCAGGAGTGTGGATTTTAGGTATCTGGTATGTTCTCAGGCTGAAATCCCCTCCGTTTCGGGGTTTGCATTAGCCTTGTATTAGCCACCTAGATGACGATATCTGGTTCATTTTACTGTAATGCCTTGTTGCACACTGTACCTCAGAAGCTGTTGTGTGGGGGATTTGTTGTCACGGGCACTGAAGCTGGCATAGATCGATTTTTCCTCAGTGAAAAGACTTTATTAGTAAAGGTACATCCTAATGCAGTGAAAGATCCGAATGTGAAGCTGTGAATGACCGTTTTAAACATCAGTTGTGACAGGAGATGATGACATAGTTGTAAACTTCTGCAGCTACAGGGTTGCCACCAATTCAGGGCAAGACATCGATGCTTAATCCCTTTGCAGATAAGTGACAGTGCGAAAGGGGCAGAGGCAGAAAGCCCCACTTTTTTTCTTTAAAGTTAGTAGTCTCATGAAGTTACACCTCTGACCCTTGTATTTCCTCCTGAAAATAAGCAAGTTCCACCGCTTTGCAAAAGAATTAATCAGGAAAAAAGCACATTTGTTACTCGGTGCTGCTTACAAGGCCTGCCCACGAGATCCATCAAAGGGAAGAAAAAGTTAAAAATAATCAGAGAGAACTTTGGGAGTTTTTCTACAGCAAAGGTGAGCCTTTATAAACTGAAAAACTCCAGCCGCTCTGCAGAATTCGGTTTCCATGTATCATCAGTAGTCTAAGGAGGGAGAAGAGGGGTAGGAGGAGAGATGGGTGTCTCAACCACTGCATATTTCCTTGCCAAAAATAAATAAATAAATAGAAGGTATCTGTTTATTTTAATATTTTTTCCTAGGCACTGAAGAGGACTAAGACACAAACCCCTGATTTGCTGGGCTGTGCAACCCAACTTACTTTGGCTGTTTCTTCCTTAATGTCTTTTTTGTATATAGCTTAAACTCTCCACACTAGGTCATTCAAGTCTTGAGCCACCAGAAAAAAGAAGTCGCTGTTTAAAGTATGGCAGACAACCAAAAGTTCAGACAGCTGCAATGAAGGATTAGTTGTGGGTTTTTCTCACTGCCTTGCTACAAACTGCATCACAGCTCTATGTTCAAACATTATTAAATGGGAATGTTTTCTCTGGCACTGACTGCTTCTCCCCACAGTTTAAGTATTGAATTTTTTTAACTGAAGTAGCTTTGGTTTACAGCTCACATTAGAACTCAAAAACATATTTCCATAGTAGCTGGCATATGCAGGCAACTGTTTATTCTCAGTACCAGCCATAATAAACACTTGTGCTTTTATAGTCCAACAAATCTTTGGCTAATCACAACTCCCTTTGCAGAGCTGTAACATTTACACGCTATCGAAACCGTTTCTCCTGAAGACTCCGCAGCAACTGAAAGATTTCCGACATCTGCCTTCACCGTAAGCCACTGTGAGGGACGTGAAGATACACGGTGGGGATTAATGGCAACAATCTGTTGAGAAAAAGCTTTGTAAGGCAGGACGTGCTATAGGATTTTCAGGGGAGTAGCTTGTCTAGAGGAGTCCTACCTCGAACTTACTCTGGCAGGTACGAAATGGCACCTCCTTGGTCAGATGCGCTTTCCAGGTGATGGAGAACGGCACCCGGGTGACTTTGGGCTTTGTATTTTAGCATTCCAAAGCGGTAAAGCTCTGCAAAACGGAGCAATTTGAATTTGCTTTTGGCTCGTGCCTTGTCAACAGGAGTGATGAAGGTCCGCTTGCAGAATCGCCGCAGTGAAGGAAGGGGCCCAGCGGGACATCAGAATTCCTATGTTGAATCTGCCAGAACTGATGGTTCTGAAGGTATTTGTTTTTCAGAGCTGACGGTATTGGCTATTGAAAGCACCGAGACACAGAAGTATGGAGCCTGCGATGCTGTTTTATGGGCACAGCATTAAACCTCAAGGAGAAAAGTCCCTACCACCCTCCTTCCTTTTTTAATGAATATTGTGATTATGAGGATGAATTAGCAGGAAGCCGGTAATACCCGAAGAATTACTAGGTATTAATTTGAATTAGATTACAGACAGCCTGTCCGATATGAAACACTGATTTCCAACCTGCGAGTCTCTTTTCCCTTGCCCCAGCTTTGGTTCTGATAGAGGAGAGCTTGTCCCTAGAGCCAGCAGTCGTGTTTTTCACAGAACCAAACACCCACTTCAGGGTGCCAGCACTTGTGACTTAGGTTAATCTTCAGTTTTCAAGGAGTTCCACATCAGGGGATGTTCTTCAACTGGAAAGAAGTAATTCTGGGTGGGAAACCAAAGAGATCCTGGAACAGATTTTAGCGGTGGGATTTCTGGATTTGAAAGCTGAACTATCAATGATTATGTTATTTGTGACCTTAACATCACTAGTTGGATTCCTGAGGAGGAAATCTGGAGTTGTCCTACACAGGACCCCACCTAGCAAGAGACCAAGCGCAGGACCCGCGTTGTGTGCAGACCCTTGTGCTACGCATCCGCCAGACGGTGAGACTTCACCCACTGTTCACCTCTAAGAGAATGCCTGCAGACTTGCTTGGGGGCAGCAACGGGAGTTCAGCAGCTGCCAGCAGCTACCCCAATAGCTGCTTTGCCGCTAGAAATGTGGGCAATCATTAAAAGCGTAATTGCACGGCTCCACAAGCAATGCTACCACCAAGGTCAGTGTGAATTTCATTTCCAGGGTCAGCCCAAGATCAGGGACCGACGCTGCGTTCAAGTCAGTAACACAAACACAGTGTCTTCAACAAAATGACACTTCCCTGAGCATCAGCATCATGCTGCAAACCTTGTCACAAAAAGGAACGGAGATGAAATCTAAATATCCCATTGGGTTAGGCAGCGGCTGCGAACATCTGAGGCAGACAACTCGCAATGGCAAGAAGTTGGGGTGGCAGAAGGGAGGCAAGAACCATATTCCCGCAGCCTCCCAAGAAGAGCTGGCAGGATCAGCGAAGTGGAAGAAAAGACACTAATTTTATTGCAGTCACATGTAAATGTTGGCATTTAACAATAGCAGCAGCAAAAGAAAAATCAGTTAAAAGAACCTGAGAATGCTGAAAAAAGCCACAATAAACATGAAGAACTGGAAGAGGAGCTCTTTCTCATTAGAAATAACAAGGGTTTGAGAAATACTTGTGCTTATTAAGATTGAACTGGTTTGGGACTCTATGTAGTGGAAATTAAGAAAGCCAGAAAAAATCCACAGACACTTGAACAAAGCGAAAAGGGGATCAAAGTGCTGTTTCAGGAGGCCGCAAAAGTATCAGTTGCCTCCTCGAGTTAAATGGAATGGTAAAGGGCATCAGACTGACTTAATGCAGGCTCAGGAAAAATAAATCATCAGCTAATGGACACGTTAGTAAATCATGAAATCCCCACCTGAGCAGGCACGATGGCAGGGGGGTTTAGCTGTAAGGTCAGGAGCTGAGGAAATGACTGAACATGAAAAGAGATCAGCTAAAGGAAGCCTTAAAGACAGAATCACAAGCTTACCAGAAAATTGATCATACTCGAGAGACCTGCGATGGCTGAATAACCATTTGACGGAGGGTTCTGAGGCGCTCAGTGTGTCCCCAGTGTAACCCGCTGAAGTAAATTGAATCACAAACCAGGTGAACTCTGGTGCTCAGTGTTTTGAAAACATTACAATATTCCACCACATATTTTGTTCTTTAAAAACTATTATAGCAAACTTCAACAATTAGTGCTGGAGAGGGGAAGGGAGTTCTTCAACTGGAAAGAAGTAATTCTGGGTGGGAAACCAAAGAGATCCTGGAACAGATTTTAGCGGTGGGATTTCTGGATTTGAAAGCTGAACTATCAAAGATTATGTTATTTGTGACCTTAACATCACTAGTTGGGTTCCTGAGGAGGAAATCTGGAGTTGTCCTACACAGGCTGGAGAGCAGTAGGACAAAAGAGGCCACCAGAGCAGCAACCTCTCCCTTGAGCACACACAGAGCGAGAGAAAACGAGGTAGAGCAGGAGAAGCTACCGGAGCTGGGTATTGTAATACATGTATTTCATGAGGGTGTCAGTGACGGTTCACACTCAACTGCCTGCAGGTTTTAAAAGCAAAGTTAAATTCTTACACAAAATGACAATGAATGGAGTGCGAATACGGTGTGGAAGAAAATGCGTAAGGAAATGTGAGGCACCCTCTGCATGTTCACAGCACACAGCAAGTCACGTTCTGGCCCCGTTACCACAAGTGGAGCTGGGTAAAACGCTCCAACAGAGGAAAGCGAAGAATGAAATCCGGGATCCTCCTCGGAGGTCAGTGGGATTTCTGCTCTTCGGCAGTCTCATGCACTAATTCACTGCTCATCTCTAACACAGTACTTCAGGGGCCTTTTCTGTACTGGACTCTGCCATGTAGTTCATAAAAATGTCAGGAATTCACATGCAAAGATTTGTCATGGTTCTGCTTAAAATTGCCTCAGTCTCCCCTAGTTTGTATGTTTAGATGAGAACTATGCAGCTAACAGTCCCACCAGACCGAAAAAACCATGCAAACTGTTCTCTGCAGAAGAGGATACTGAATACCTTCATCATCATCATCATTTTATACCAGATTAGCCCCACTTCACAAAGAGAGTAAGAACTGGTAGGAAGAAGGAATCATTTATTATTCAGTTCTAAGTGACCTCAGTTTCACATCACGGAAATTAGTTTTTAAGAAACATCAATACTGCTTACAGAATCCTTTAAAGAATTTTTACAAGCTGACCAGTTGTGCTTTGTTAATTACCTTATTTCAGCTCTTTAAATGTGTCTGAACATCCTGCAGGTGCTCTGGGATTCAGTATCGCTTTATTCATCATCACAGAAAAAAGACACATATAAATAATACAATACACAGCTCAGAAGGTGGAGAGGGTGCGTCTTCCCTGGTTCGTAACCTGACACAAGTTCTTTGGAATTTAGCTGTACTGTTATAATTTAAACAGCACTGACATGAGGAACCTCAGTGCTAGCCCAGAAAACCCAAACAGTCTGTTCTGCTGCGTTTGTGTACAGGGAAGAAGAGGCAAACCCCGTATGCACCAACTGCGTAACTGCGACGAGTGCTCACGGGAGAGTCAGGGCGGCGTGGAAGGGATCGCTCCGAGGGGATCTGGTGACGTAAGGTGGAGTGTAAAGGAGCTTTGAGGTATTTCTAACTGGAACTACAGGTGAGCACCAAAAACAATAGTAAGGAGCAATGGTGAGTCTTTGCTTTCATAAAATACTGCCCAGTGTTTTCACTCACGAGGATTCCTTCTTTTCCTCCACTTCTAACAGCTCATCAAGGAATTCCACAACTTCACCCTAGAAAGGATTAAAGTTAACAGAAATGAGTTAACCCCGTGCTGCAAAATCAGTTGAAAACTTTAACTATTTTAATCCAAACATAAACTCTACCTAAATATTTTTTAGTGCCCTCCATGCAGAAGCCAGCATAAGCAGCCCATAAAATGCAAGTAATTGGCCCAAACAGGGGTAGCACAAGTACATGCAGTGACTACAAACCTTAAGAGAAGGAAATGTTACACTTCACGGCAAATCCTCTTGTTCCTTTTCAGGTATTTAAATAGACAGTGAAATCCTCAAACTTAGAAAGCAGAGGCATAAATGCCAGAAATATATTATATAGACCAGAAAGTATTACATTTACAAGCTGCTCTGCCCTGCAGGTACCAATGCAACAATCCAACTTCCTTTATTTAAACTGCTCCTAACGTAGTTACATGCCATACACCATAGGTAAATGTCTTCCTGCGGTCAGCCTCGATGAAGGCTGCAAACAGTATTTGTCCTGGTTTGACTCAAAACTCGAGAGTTTTCTATTCTGGTGAGGAAAAGGGCACTAAAACCTCTGTCAGCGGAAACAGTAAGAGGAAATAGAGATTTTGGTCTATTTTGAATACAGCAATTGGATCACGGATATGGTGATTAAAAATATTAACATCATATTTTTCAGAGAGAAATATTTTTGCCTGTGCGTTCACAGTCAGAACGCGAAACATTTGCACCTCGTCCTAGGGTGGTGGGCAGCCTGATGAGAGGGTGGTAACGTCAGCAGAGCGGATGACATGGTCACACCAGCCGCTCCCCCCAGCTGGGTACCTGTCCTTGCCCCGTCAGCACCCGCTTGACA
>NW_010397049.1:389-11040 GCF_000710305.1 Buceros rhinoceros silvestris | reverse complement strand
CTTGCCTGTGCAGCACACGCTGGACCGCTCCCAGCCATTTTGCATGACTGAAGTCAGCAAGTATTTCCCAGGTGTTCATTCCGGGGGCGGGGGGGGGAAGCCTCCTGCCCGCTGATAGCAAACAACTTCATGCTGGCCTCAAGATCTGGGGCCTGAAAAGATTCTCCGCTGCGATTTACGCGTTCGGTGTGAGCATTCCTCCTGTTACCTGGGATGCTCTTTGGCTCCCACCTACCATAACAGGAAGAACATCAAATTTTACACGCAAAGTCAGCTGCAAACACACAATTCTTTCTGTGTCAGCTGTTTGAGGGGACAACAGCCACCCAGCTCTAGCGCAGACTACGTAACTATGCTGCTCGGGGCACAGGACGGATGTAACTCCACACCCACTGCCTCCTCGTTTGCACTGGAAGCCAGATACGCTCTGCCAGTACAACAGCTCTGCCGGCACCCCACGACCTCCCTCCTTGTGCTACTGACCTCTTCCCTCTCCCAATCCAGGGACAGGAAGAAGTGGGAGTGACAGAGCAAGGATGGACAGGGAAAGATGGGACAGGTATAGCCTGAAATACGGGAGGCAGGACACTGAACGGCAGCAGGGGAATGCTCCCCGACTGGCGTGAGCGGTAGGAAGAATCGGAGAAGCTGATCTGATCAACTGGAGCCTCTAATTATCTGTCAGATATGCAAATTGAGCACCCTTGGCTTAGATGAACAGAGGCACAAACAAAGAGAACGAGTTTTGTAGCACAGTAAGTAATTCAAGAAGGTTTTACAGAGGGTTTAAAGTCGGTTTTACCTAAGTGAGTAGGGGAGTTCTAACAAAAAGTTGTTTTAAAACAGAGTTCTTGGTCCATTCTGACTACACTAAACCAGCCTAGTGAGAGCGGTGTTACAAGTGCAGCTAGAGCATTTGAAAAGTCCTAAAAAGGAGAAAAATGCAGAATTCCTCATGTATTACCACAAGCTGAGCGTCCAAAACCAAGGTACGCATCGGCCAAGGGTTGTTGCCGGCCCTTCCTTAGCCTCCACCTACCATCTGTTCTGTCCTTTCTCAGGCGTGGACTGGAAAAGTTCGGGGAAAAAATAGCTGTCTAGCTATACGCCGTACTCCATGCAGGTCTGCTGATGCCCTCTGCTATAGGGATGCACGTTCCTCAGGACAGCCTGCTCCTCAGGAAATCAGAGAGTATTGAAATAACGGTGTTCTCGAATGAAGTACGATCTACAGAGAAATGATATTATGGCCATGCTTTCACGTGTGATTATCAGTGAATGACTAAGAAACAGCCTTTACCCCAGCTCATCCAATGAACCGAGCCTGCAAAGACAATACACAGAGCAAGAAGAATTGGCTGCATCTTTGTTTCCTTATCATCTGTGACCTAGGAGGAAAATATTTATGCCAGGAAATGTCCCCTGGCTGTCCTGCACAGCAAGAATTCAGATTTTGCTCAAGTTCAAAGATCTTAATGACTGCAAATTTGTTCGACAGTGAGAGCAAGAGATGTGGTTCCCTTAAGTATGGGGTGGAGGTGGCAAGGTTGTGACAGCGGGAATGGTCGCAGGGGTGGCCTCTGTGAGGAGATGTCGGGGCTGCACCTTAACCAATGAGTAATTGTCCTGTAACTGTCCTGGTAACTAATTCAGGAGTAGTGACAGAGAGCTGCATTTCTGGGACACCCGCATTATTTTGGGAGAACAGTAAGGGATGTGTCAATGGGCGGCTCAGCCTGAAAGGTTTATTCAGCCTTAGACCAAGAAGACGTTCCTTGATCCAACCTCCAGTTAAAACACGAGAGCTCGGTGTGACCACCTCAAAGCCCTCCCAGCTCCTCCACGAGCAGTACAGACCAGGCTGGACATTCCTCACATTCTAACAGGATTAAAAACCAAATCCATCAATTCTTTGTGCAGAGGAACGAAGTTGTTTATTTGTCAGGTGTTTAGTCCACAGCGTGACCCACTGTTACATGGGTTTAGGTGGGCTTCTTCAATACTAAAAGAGCTTAGTTGTTCTTTACGTGGATGTTAATTACTTTGTAATTCTGCACGCAGAAGCTTAAGAGAATCTGGGCAGGTAAGAATTCCTCCTAACATCAGTACCTGCAGCTTGGGGACATCCTGCCGTTTTAAGTCCAGCCATGCTTGCAGCTTCCTGTGGTAGGTAGCTTAAATTGAAGGAGGAGCAGCTTCAACTAAGCTACACATGTAGTAAAGAAGGGAGAGCCGGAAGCTTCTGGAGAGCCAGCCACGTGGGCAGGGTCTCCACTAGGAAATAACAATGAAAATCCCCTTTAACCAGGGACCACGGCAACGCCAACTCGCTGCCAGCTCTCTCTGCACTGGCTGCACCAGCTCTTCTCCGCGTAGCAGTGTTGGTTGGAGGTCCCAGGCAGGGCAGGGGTTACAGGTCCACAGTCACACTTTGCCATTACCAGTGCACTCGTACAGATCATTTGAACATAAGCTAAAAGTGAGTTAATAAAGCTGAAAATATGTTGTTAGTGAGAAAATAGGCTGAATTCAGAGTATTTTTTGCTCTCAGTAGTCCCTCGTGCTTTGATGCTATTCCATACGTTCTCCTTCCACCAGCCACGTTAGTTCTACACTTCTCCTCCTTTGCATCACCCTTAGGAACGCAGCATTTGAATTGCAGCTACTGTACAAATGGACACACACTTTATACACAAATAAGATGCCAAAAAAGCAGCTCAAAGCTGCCAACAGTTTTTCACCTACTGTTTAAGTACTGAAAGAAAAATCACGTTGTCGGATCATCCCAGCCAAATACTTGTGGTTCTTATGTAATTTAGAACAGCTAAGTAGCTATCCCTGAAAAAAAAATACCCCTCCAGAACAGTGATTTCAAGGGCCAGAAACATGTCTCCTACAATTAGTGCCGTGCTGAAGTTATATCTCCACTAGCAGAGCGCCTGGCTCTTAACGGCGTTTCAGCTTGCTCCTTAAATCTGTGCAATCTATCACCGCCTTCCCGCCTCTGACCAGACCCCGGAGAGCGGGACTGTCCCTGGCGAAGATGGCAACGCTGTGTGATGTGCTTTTAACTTTGCTGTGGAAAACTGTAAGGATATTTAATAATAATCACTTTGAAGAAAAAGTAATTTGTAGCTGGTTGGCGCGAATATTCTCTGTCACCTCGAGGATGTGTTAAATGTTTGAACCAGAGTTTTTCATTTCCTTGTGGAAAAACATTAATACAGTAACACGAACAGGACGGTACTTCTTGTAGTGCCACATGCAAAACTCATCACGGCGTGTTCCAGCCTCTGCAGTCACTGCAGAGCACTGCTGGAAGAAGCCGCATGTTCTCGCTCGCTGTGCTAATGGGCTTTAAAAACGGACGGACAACCTGGGAACCGGGAGTGCTGAGAAGCGGGATACAGTGAGACTGTCCACGTGGGAATAACGACACCTTCACACAGAAAGAGATCCTTCTGTCACATCAAAGAGAACCATTTTTTCCCTGCAAATTATTTTATAGGCTTCTCGGCCCACAAGCGACTTCACAGACAGCAAACGTGGGCCACGGAATCTCACAGGAGGTACAGCCTGTCGCCCAAGAAGCACGTGGTTTAAGTAAACAGACAGCGCTAAAAAGAGAGGTTGCCTCCATCCTTAACAATTTTTAATAAAGCTTTTACTGCAACATCTTATCTGGGCTTTTCATCAGTTTTCAGCATTCTAATGGAATAAACTTTTCTATCTGTGCCAGAAGAAATATTAAAAAAAAAAATTCCACTCACACTACCAGGTCCTGCCCATAAGGCAGAAACTGCAAGGTGGCGATTTTACCTCTGCACTATTCCGGCTCTGTCTGTACTCCCTGGAAGGCTCCTGCGGCCAAGGACAAGTTCTGGTAGCCAGGGATTTATGAGTTCACCACCAAGAGCCCGAGCCAAGCCAGAGGCATGGACAGCCTCCATCCCTCCCAGCTCCGTCAGCCCGAGGCAGGGGGGGCACAGAAGCCCTTTGGCTTTTCCCTGGGAGTGGAAACTTTCCTCAGACAACAAGAGTGTGGGGTAGGGACATCTATGGCACGACCAGATCTGGAGTTTTGGTTGTTTAACCCAAACATACAATCCAGTGTCATGCGACTTCTTGTCACTTCCCCCAACGTTTAACTGCCGTCCCCTCCCGCGGACTGCAAGAGCATTTATATTCGCTCCGGTGAATGGGCTGCAGCAGTGAGTGCCGGCTGGTTTATCCTGTACGCAGCGCCTGAGGCTGGAGATTGCTTCTATAATCCCTTCTTGTAACAGGAGTCAGTTCCCCTCACAACCGACTGCTTCTCCCCTTCCTTAGCTCCTCATCCCTGTCTTGTGAAGCCCCAGATAAGAAAGAAGGAAAAAATTACAAATTAAGTTTATGCCTAACCTGAGAAAACGTTACGGGCAAAACCCAAACCAACAAGGGAAGATAAAAAAGTGCTCAAGTATTTCACACCCCGGTGAAAATCCATACCAACCAGTCCTCATCTAGATCATGCTTATTAAACTGTCTCTCATCAGCGAGTTTTATCCCAATGGAAAGTCTTCCTCAAGTCTGGTGACCTTGCAATGACATTTTACGTCTCGAGTTGTCTTCAGGTCATTTCACTTTTTGACATAAACCATCCTTCTCTTTTCTAACTTAAGAAGACCTCAGCAGCGTACCCCGCCCCACGCCGTGACTGAGCTCTCAGCTCTCAGCCAATGCCAGCAACGAACTATTCCATCATTTGAAGATTTTTTTTTAAACCTTTAAATAAAAGGTTCTGAAAACAAAGCAAAACAAAAGGCCATCCAAAACCTCCATGACTGGTGCTTCAGTTTCAGCCGTGGGAGACAAAGAAATGCCCTTTCAACGATTTAGCGATTTTTCGTGCACAAAAAAATCCACTTTACATATTTCCAGTCTAACAGTAGTCATTATCCGTTATTGGCCATGAATTGCAACCGTTTAAGAAGGAAGACTGGGTGACCAAAACGTTACTGTGCTGAAAAAAATTGCCGATAACAAGGCTTCCTTTTGAGAAAAATTACAGTTTAGGTGCTTACTTCTGGACAAAATTATGGGGATCTTTCAATCTAATGTAAACAACATTACAGAAGAAAAGAACTACCAGAAAACCGTCGGCTTTAAAGATATAAACTACTTCTGTGCCCCCTGGTGTCACAGCCTGCAAAGTGGATTTTCTGGTTTTGCAGGCTCTGTGCTTTATATTCACCTTTGTGTTCATACTGTCCGTATTTTTTTTACATGGTACGTGATGTTCCTTGTGTTTGTGTATTTTACTCCATTTACCAAGGAAAAATGTAGATAAATTAGTCACGGTTACGACAATTTTTTCCATATTAACCAAACCCTGGAATTCCATCTACTTATCATCCTCACTTCAAGGTGATTGCTGGGTTTGTGACTGCGATTTCCTTTCTAGAAAACTCACCTCATCATCATCCATTAGATGCTCCTTTGCGAATTCATACATTTCCAGCTGGAGCGTGGTTATGTTGTGGTATCGAACTGCCTCCTGTCAAAAACCAAAATTTCTAGGTTACTTTAGGGTAGCAAGAAGGGGAGTGTCCTCACATGTCACCTGAAACTCTTCCAGGCTAAGCAGAAGGCAGACCCCAGGGAGGGGGTGAGAAAGGGAACAGCAGAGCAGCAAGCAGCGTATCCGATGTCTCCTGTAGATCCTTCTGCGCACCAGCTCCGTTGGTGGGAGAAGAACAAAGCGCTCTCCCCTTTCTCACATTTCAAAGCATTGGTGCGTCTGACAGTACGGAGCGAGCCTGCCAGAGCCGAGCAGCAGCCTGCGCCTGCATTCCAGCGGGCTCGGGACGGGAGAAAGCCTCCGTCTCCCCGCGCGCTGGCACACGGCGGCAGGCAGTTCTGGGAAGAGGAGGCACTAAGCTGCTTGGCGTGATACAGACTCACCAGCCCAGCCTGGTGCTGGGCGAGGGAAATTCTGCAGGGGCACTGACCTGTCCCATCCCCTTGCCACTCCCCCGCTGTTTGCCTGCACAGCAAACTTCTGCTCAATCACCTGCTCTCGAAATTTTGAATACCAACCGTAACCTGCTTCGATTACACCATTTAACTCCTCTTGAGGGAAGAAAACAGCAGAGTTTCTCTTTCAGAAGAACACCTAAAGCTTAGTGCTGCTGTCACCCTGGTACCACTTTCTGAAAATAACCCAGAGGCATTATGGTTTTCACAGCAAGTCCCAGCACCCTCAAACACGGTCTCCAATATGGCTATAAAGCACAGGTCTGTTCCCAAAGCGGTGACAAAGGAGTGAGCTCAGACTCGCTGCTGCTGCCCGGAAGAGCCACATGCATCTCCTCTGTCTTCTGCCTCAGCTGGCGCCCTGGGTTTCCAGCGTGTGGATAAGGTGTGTGGCACATAACAGCTGTCCACAGATAAAATCCAACCAGAAGTGTTTAAAAGACATCTCGAGGTGGTGCTGAGGGACGTGGTGTAGGGACCCTGGCAGTGCAGGGGGAACGGCTGGACTCGGTGATCTTCAAGGTTTCTAACAACTAAAATGATTCTGCAACGATCCCTGTTTTCCCAGGCTCTGACCCGCTGAGTTTCAGGGAAATACCTCAATATTTTAAGTAATTCACCTACCGATCGGGGCTGGAAATCCTCTTCTGTGAGCCCCCATTTGTCCCGGTGGTACTGGTAATAGACCATGTTCTGTTTCATCACTTCATCCTTCTGGTCGAACAGAAGGTAACTAGCAGCACAAGAAGCCGCATTCTTCATGTCATTCACTAATTAACAAACACACAAAAACCCCAATCCAGATAAGGCGAATGAACAAATTCCAACTACCATCTAAGCACTGAAAAACTCAGATGGAAACAGAACCCATTTTCTACTGCCCCACCAGCTGCAGATAAAAAACCCAAGTGGCTTCCCAGAAAGGACAAGCTGGTTTGTGTTCTGAAACAGGTAAGGCCGTGATTCAAAAGTGGGGACCTGCCTCTGGAGGTTTTCTGCGAAACACTCTGTAGGTTTAAACATCCCTTAGACATCTACGATACATACCATGGACGTTTGTCATTTATTAGAACGTTTATCATTTATATGTGTCTCTGAAAGTGCAAGCAACTTGTGCTGGCAGCAGGTATCACGTGAAGGACGAAGGGCAGTAACGGGTCAGACCACACTTACTCCGGAACTGCCTCATTTGCTGTCCCAGGAGAGTGCGGATTCTGGAGGCCACTCTTTACACTCAAAAACATTTTAACTAGAGGGAAAAGACTGGGAGTGGAATCTGTCCCACATCACCCCGATGTTATTTTAGCCCATGAAATCACTACTTACATTTATAATAAGCAAACTGCAAGTAATGGTACATGGTGGCCACAAACTTCTCGACGACGAAGCCTCCTACGATAGGTGTCAGATTACTCTCGCACTGCACTTTGCAGGCGAGGACTTCGATGTAATGGTCTGGAAGGAAGAGAGCATCAGCGGATGGGAAAAACGCCTCCCGTCAGCTAGCCACCAACACTCGCCTCCTAACGCCCTCCTGGGCCCTGCGCAGCCCGAGCTCGCTGCTCACCAGCACAGTCCAAAGCTGCCACTCCACAGTCCAGCAGCTTGGCTTCACTGACACCTACAGGCAGGCTGTGGTGGTAGGTTCTACACAGCCCGTGATGTCCTAGCTCTGGTCTGAACAGCACTGTTTTCTGCAGTTTTGGGAGCCTGTGCGATTTCGTTGGATTTCGGCATGAAGAAGGTGCACACGCTGCTGAGCACAACTGTGTCATGGAGAAATACAGCAGGCGATGGCACAATAAACCCCCCAAGACGTCTGCGGTGTGTGCCTGCAGCCTGGACCTTCTCCAAGACAAGGACACGAGTAGGCTGGTGGCTCCAGAAACGTTTAAGCCCAGACGCTGTCCCGGTCTATGAAAGCTTGCTACAAGGGGACAGGACTAGTGGCACCAAGCCACTAAGGGGGCCACACTGATAGTGCAACAATGCTCAGGAGACCTGCCTGGACAACTGCCGCTGCTGGATGGAGTAGTCATTACTTACACATCCTGACACACAAACTTCCACGTTAACGTAACAAGTCTCTGCTCTGATCTTCTGACAGCCCTCAATTAACAAAAAAGCAGAATCCAAGCAGTTTTCCGGGACTCTAATAAACTCATACTGGCCCGGACTGAGAGGGGGCACCGTGTGCATTTCACACTGTGAACTTCGTAGCCAAACTCACGGATAAACTAAAATGCACTTGTGGACCACCCTTCCTTGTGGGCCACCTCTCCTTGTGGGCCACCTTTCCGTGCTGTTTCCTAACCGCTCACCTGCAATGGAGAGATAGAAGTCTTTAAAGTCTTTGATCTCTCGGGAGCCTTCACAGGTCGCTGTACAGTCATCGTAGGCTTTGAAGAAATCAGGAAGAGCCAGTTCCATGTCCGAGATGGACGTTCTCCAGTTGTCACCGTTGTATGCTCTCACAGCCCTGACAAAGAGAGTCTGGAAAATTGGCGGGGATGAAAACCAGCAGTAGCTGATCTGTGGGAAGCTGTGGGTGACTTCTAACACGGTCAGTGACGCCTCCGCATTTCTGGGTTACTGTATAAGCTGTTACTAGTTAATGTGAGGACAACACATACAGATGGCTAACGGACTGGAGAAGACAACAAGAAGGAGAGTAAGAGCTGAGAACACGTAAGCAAAGGAGATCCATGAATCTCACCCAGTAAGAGCAGGAATAGCACAGCTCCAAAAGATCAGACTGCGAATAAAAATCATACCTCGTAAGGCTTCGTCTCCAGGTCTTTAATATGCTCCTCAGCATCAGGTATGGTCTTATAGTAGGCCATGTTTCTTTGCATCATTTCATCGTCCGGATGCTTCAGAAGAAACGTGTGGGCTGCTGCAATAGCTTTGGGAAGATTGTTTGCCTAAACATGGACGGGAGAGGAAGAAGGGGGGTGGGGGGGAAAGGTTAATTGAGCAAAAACCAGTTCAAAGTTCCCCTGTTTTTGTCAATGAACTTTCCTGCAGCCTCTGTATTCCCAAACTTCCTTCTCCTGAAAGCACAGCCTCCGCAGATACAACGGCACGGTACAAAGGAGGTAATTCTTTGTGCGACTCCTGGCTGCATCGCTGTGATGTGATGTATCTCCCTGACAGTGTTACGAAGACGGACAAACAGCAGCGTTGTGCTCAGTAATTCTCCCCTAATGTACCGTGTGATTTCCTTTACCCGTTTTGAAGCTTCAAACCCCGTTACGGACACTTGGAGAAGCGTGCGTTCCTCATTTACAGCTGCCTGTGCCAAACGTGCCTGCACCGCTGGGTCGTGCATTTATTTTTTTAGTACCTTTTTTATAGCACCATGTATCTGAAAGTAGCTTTGGAAACAGCTACACCACAGCGAGATTTCGACCCGAACGCGAGCTCTTGCTGCTGGAAGTGTCCCAGGGCTGGAACTCCGCCAGGCGCCCTTCCCCGCTGTCCCAAAACTATGTGCTTCCAGCCAGCCCGGCCGGTGCGGAACGCAGCGGGAAATCTCGGCTGCACTTTCGTCAAACGCCTCGTTAACGCTTTGACCCCATTTGCTGGCAGGCTGAGGGGGTCTCTCATTTTTGCTTAGTCCGTAATTCACGCTCGGTTTCAATTTTCACCACTAACAACAACAAAAAAAGCTTTTGTGGAAGCACATTCCTAAGCGGCTACGAGAAAGCTCCCTCCAGAGGAGCAAGCGGCAGCAGAGAAACATCTACTCCCAGGACCTACGACGTGGCAAAGTTTCACTGCGGAACCCACCTGAATAAACACATGGTCCCTCTAAAAAATGGAATCAAGCGTCTCCCTCTGCCTCCTTCCGATATCGCAAATGCTGGGGTCGGGGCAGGGGGTGGGGGAACTGACATTCCTTTCGTCAGAAAACCAGCAGCCAGGAAAAAGTCCTTTGTGTGCAGCAGTTTGTAGCTCTAGAAGGCCCAGTCAGAGCTCCCCGAGTGCGTGGTGAGAGCTTGGAGCTGGACTGCAATGGAGCAGGAAAGACTATAAAGAGGAGAGAAGCTGAAGATGCGAAGGAGGGGGTAAATCGTCCATTAGATCCTGGGCAGAAGAGAGCAAGCGAGGAAGACGGACACACTGAGGGAGAGGAAGCAGCAAAGAGCACTTGCAAGAGCAGAGCGGTGACATGAAGGTCTGGAAAAGCTTTCAGAGACAGTTAGAAGTAAAGCGGATGGAGAGATGAGAGGGGCAGGGGTAAGCACAGCAGAACTACACGACAAGGAGGGGCTAATCTAGAGGATGTGCTGGATGAGGTGTGGATCAACTGGTGAAGAGTGAGCTGGACCGCACTAGGTGGGCAAGCAGAGGGAGAGCCAAGGCATACGCTGGTCCCACCGTGTGTTACACGAGGTGGGTGGGAGGAGGAAGCTGCAAGACTTGCCAGGGAGAAGATGAGGAGGAGGAAAGGACTGGGGATCCTGACCATGGAGAGGAAGAAATGGAGGTGCAGCAGACACCAACTGGTGGCTAAGGCGGTGTGGAAGAGGTGATGGGGAATGAGGCTACAGCTCCGAGGGGCAGGCAAGAGGTCGGCGTGACGGGAGGCTTCTCCAGCACCGGGTGCACGAGACACCCGCATCCACCGACA
>NW_010397049.1:0-278 GCF_000710305.1 Buceros rhinoceros silvestris | reverse complement strand
CCCCACCCACCGACGCGCCACGCCGTCCCCATCCGCCACGGCACTGACAGACCCGCCCGGCATGACTGGAGGGCGACCCAGCACCCGGTGAGCCTTCGGGGAGCAGCAGCAGCAGCAGCACAGGTCGGGCAGGCGGGACGGGAGGGAAGAGGGATGCCGGGCCGGGCCTCACCTTGAAGTAGGCGAACTGCAGGTACTTGTAGGGCTCCCGGCGCTGGAACTCCTCGAGCAGGTCGCGGCCGGGCTGCGCCTGGCGGAAGGCGGGCAGCCCCTGCTTG
>NW_010397048.1:50489-77457 GCF_000710305.1 Buceros rhinoceros silvestris | reverse complement strand
TGGGGTTTTTTCTCCGTCCCTTCAAAAAACACCGGAATTTTCACGTTGCTTAACTTGCCATGCCTTCCTAAGCCATATATATATATGTATAAAGTTTTAATTCTTTAAAAGGCAACTATCGGATTTACCCAAAGTCGATGGGAACAGCCTCTCCAATTTGTGACGAGCTGTCTGGTACCGGCATTGTGGGGGTCTTGTGTGTGTTTGTGTGTGTGAATTACCGGTTACAGTGTAGACAGTGAGTAACCTCCACCGAGGGAGGAGCCTGCGGAAGGCTTGGCGTGGCTCACTTTAGGGGCAAACTGAACTGCGTAACAGCTGGGCAAAGTTTTTCCAGGAAGGGAGCTGGGTAAGCGAAAGAGGCTAATTGTTTTCTCTCTTTCTTTAACACTCCATCAATTAACTTAGTAGCAAACCCTCTATTTAACTGCCAAAGTAAGAGACGTCAAAAGTAACATCTTTTGGGGAAAAAGAAAGCAGGTTATGATGACTCATGCTGTCAAGGCTTGTGAGTAAAAATTTGGATGCACCGTTATTGTTCATAATTGCTCTGTATGGTTTAGTATTTTAAAGGTAATCTACAGTGTGTATTCGGAGCCGGTGCTTTTTTCGTGCTGTACTTTTTCCTGCTAGAATACTGCTCGTTAAGCATGTGAATATATGCAGTATTTGGACTTAACTTTATATACGTGAGTAGGCCTGTTGTGTTTTCGTATTGCCTATAACCATGATTTAATCCTTTAATTGTGATTTAGGACTTACATAAATAATAACGAAATGAGAGCAGGCATAGCGCTTTCATGTGATTTTTTTTTTTTTTAAGATGGCAAACGTGAAAATTAGGAATCTTTTTTCAGTTCTGTGTTTCCATTTCCGAATTTTGTTCATATTCACGTTTTGTTCAGCTTTAACTTTTTCTTCTCATATAATTTTTAACCTTCATCTCCATGTCAAGTAACAAGATCATTTCTCAGTTTGAACTTCTTTCTCCTTTTCATCTCACGTGCAGCGTTGAATTTATCCCAGTTGGGAAGTCCCTGGGAGGGTTCATATTTGCATGCTTTCTTGCTGCCTTTCTCCTTTCCGTCTTCAGTCCCTTCCAGCGCTGTGGCTTAATCCCTTAGATGAAATGGTACCTTTGGGAATTTGATCAAAGTGTCGAGGTTTTAACTTAGTTTGCACATGAATACAAAAGTAGTTCCCTACCCTGTTAAGTCCAGAAGAAGAAAGAGGGAAGGGACAAAAAGTTCATGACCTTCCAGTGGACTGGAAGGTGTTAGGCTCCTAGCTAGAGGTCACTATATGTTACCATGGAAGTAATTTACTAAAAATATCTCAGTCCACTTGAGAGATCAAATGTTGGTTGATATTTTTGATATATTAATTTTATTGTATTAGGTAATTTCATAATAATTTTGATATCTTGATATTTTAACAGGACAGGAGTCAAAGTTTGTAATAAAAACTATCTCTAGAGATTAGATTTAATTGCTTTTTTGGCTAGTTATGTATTTGTATATGCATGGTCTGTCAGTGAGCATCTTTATGTTCTCAGCTTTCGTGATGTCTGTAAGTCGATAAAGTGTGCTTATGAGAGATCACTATATGTAGTAAAGTGATTTTTGATGGAGCTTGTTTTAAGGTTGCTTCCTATTTAGATCTGACCTCTGCAACTTGTTTTTTAGAGTCAGAACTATAGCTTGCTTGAACGATTGAACTGGAAAAAATCCTGCACAGTTGAGAGCGTACTTGCAGTGTTAACACTAGAACTAGAATTGAATTGTCAAAAATAAAAAAAACTGAAACGCATCATAGGTAAATGGCCAGGACTTCCTTTGTTGAAACACACTGCTGACTCTTGCTAACTGCTTGTTGTTATAGGTCTGTTGATTATGTCAGAGCTCTAGTGTTAGATAAGCAAATGCTTTTAATGTGGTATTACAGTACTTCTCATGATTCAGAATCCCAAAGTTCTTTCTGTTTTTGTTTCTACATCAGATTTTCTTGCCAGTTCTCTCATCTTTCTGTGTATTTCTTCTTGTTATGCAGTATAACTAAAGTTTTAGTCTCATCTTTTTTTTTTAATTCAGACCTCACAAGTTTTTCTTTTTGAGGGTATGAGACAGATGGTAGCATAAAGTGTTAAGTGAGTTGGCTTTACAGAGAGTCCTGGGCAATCTGATGTGCTACTTGCAGATAAAATGTATGAAGTACACATCAAAATACAGTTAGAATAAAGCACAGGGGTCTCTCTTGTAGCATCCACTTTTATGTTCCTAGCGTGTGCAGGGCCATGCACCAGACACCACTGCTGCACCGTGGTTGTGGACCAAGCCCTGCAGCTGTAGGGTGGTGGAGGGAGAATGTCAGGGAGGGAGGAAGAGAGAATGAAAACCACTCACTGGCTTGCAAGTGTTCAATGTATAAAGCAATTCATTCAATTAATGAGTACACTTCCAAAGAAAATGAGCAAAATAAACTTTCAAGCAGCTGGTCATGTAACACAGAAACTAGTTTTATCAGTCTTAGCACGCAGTTTGAGACGCTGATGAAAGTAACGATGCAAGCCAAAATATATCAAATTTGTGAAATCACTCTGAAGATCCTATATCATCTAAAGATTAAAACCAGATAATTTTACTTAAATTTAAAAAGAATTCAATCATTCAAATAATGAAAGACTTTAAAGCCCTTCTGTAGTTTGCCTGATTTTCAGCAATCTTGTAAAAAATTGAAGCAAAGAAGTGCTAGAGAAAGATTAATTTCAATTGTTTTCTATTTCTGATAAACCTGATAAAACTTGTTTATCCTGGAGGGTGTGTTATGATCAGTTGTTTGGGGCAATTTTTGAAGATATGGGAAAAGTAAGCTGAAGTGATTTAGAAATTTTTAAGCTTTTTATCCTTTTTTTGCTGTGTCTGAAATCAGGTTGTATAAAATTCTGCTTTTGTGTTTGGCTTTTTTACCTAGTGCTTTGGAAACTGTGGTATGGTCAAGTTAAGGAATGTAGTTTTAGGGCAGTAAGTTAGCTTTATGGTGTCTCGATTGTGTGTCCCATCCTGTTTTCCCAGCACAAGACTGTGGAAAACACAAATAATTTTACTGCTCGGGCCAGTTGCTTGGCTGGAGCCTGATCTTACATGTGAAGCTACCAGGGCCCTTGTTTTTGCCAAGTTCACATGTGGTACTGTCTCATTAATGCTACTGGCAATTCCTGTCTGCCAGTAGCATTAATATGTTTCTACTGTCATGTTGGCAGTGCAGCCTGTGGCAGACCAAGTTTTGCTGCTGTGATCTAGAAGCTGTGGAAGCTGGACCCTTCTGGGAATGGGAGCAAGGCAGACATCTGCCATGGCCACCAGCATGGGGAAGGAATTTTCCAAGTCAGTTACAGACTTGGCAAAAAGCTGCAGAGTGAGGTTCTGAAAATGCTGTAATTGTAGCGAGACTTCAGAATTTCTTCAAAATGAACTACATAACAAAACCTTATAAATATTCATAATCTTCAAACTTGCCTGATTTGGCATGATTAGTTGTTCTTAATAACTTGGTAACACTGATGAAATCATTGTGAGTCTTTGTAGTTGGAGCTTTTGTGTATGGAATGAAGTAATATGCTGAATTCCTGATGAGTTTTAAAGTGATAAAACATTAACATTTTGAGCAGTTTATCTACTTATGCAGTCTATTTGTCTGTGTATGCAATCAGATTTATTTAAATCAGCATCAGGAATGTGTTTGGATCTTTTACATTCTCTAGCTTCGTGACAAGGAAATTCACGGAAGATTGATGCTTTGTGGATGCTGAATAATGTGAGCTGTTTTGATCTCTAAATGTGTAAAAGAAGGATTGCTAGGCTTTTCTGAACCTGTAGTCCTGGAAGAGTTATGGAGAGTCTACTGAAGTGTCCTTTATGGTAATGGTCATCTAAGTTGGTTTAATTTGGGTGGGTTGGTTGGTTTGTTTTTGTTGGGTTTTTTTTTTTTTTTTTTGAGATTACTCTTTCTCTGCTTTTTTTTTTCCTAACATTCTTGGTAACAGAACTTGGTGAAAACATTTGTCTGATTTTAGGAAAAAGATTGTACTGCCTACAGTTAAGTCTAAAAAATAATTTTTCGTTACAGCCTATGAGTGAATTGAGAGGTTAAAAGAGGAGGTAGATTGTTGGTTGACTTGCTGGTAACCTCACTGTTGTACATACAAGGATGTCACAATGCTATCGAATTCTGCTGCTATTGTAAGGCTATTGTAAGGAGAGGTAGGTGCAAGAGACAAAGAGGAGGGCTGAAGACCTTTGGAAAAATGGAGGTTTTTGTTGTTGTTGTTGCAAAGCCATGAAATTGCAACTGAAGAAGTTCATAGATTCCTCCAGGGCATTCTACTCACTGCTATAATTTTCATAAGAGAGGTGAGAAAACTCTGGCTGGTGGTTCTGCAGCATTGGGCCTTCCTGCCGAAGCCACAGCACTTCTCTCAATTCTAGGCACTAGCAGCTGAAGAAATCTTAATGTAAATTACTAAGATCTGTAAACCAAGATGGATTAGTAAATAACACAGAGAGCATGTTATCAGTGGTAGCTCCCTTGCAGGACAGAGCAGAGAGAGATTTTAGCTCAACAAAGGTTTCACTTCACTCGGGTAAATGGTAGGCAATTAAGTTTGGAACAAAAAAAAAAGGCAACTAAAAATAAAGGGATATAAATAAAATACAGAACTTGGAACAGGTGCAAAATGTGATATTGAACATCACTGTGGTCTTTGTACAGTTTCAGAGACACAGAACTTGAATAACAATTGTATTGCAGTCAGCATAACATGAAGTGTATTCCAAAGACAGGCGAGTTAAAAACGAGGGGCAATTCAGACCTTAGTATATACAAATGTAGACTTAAAGTGAGTATGTTGCAATACCCAGAGGTGTGTCCACTGAAGTAATTTGGGTTCAATTGCATGAAAGCTTCAAGCAAATCCTGGATTTCAAGGCCACTGATATAAATTGACAGCAAGCATCGAAATGTGCTGAGCTGGTAACTGTTTGTTGCCATTCATCTGGTTACTTGAAGCTGATTAGTGCTTATGCCCATTCACCTGACTCGGACCTATGCCAGCATTTGATTTAAATATCCACAGCCTGTCATGGCAAAAAAAATCTTGAAAAGTGCTTTGGAGTTTGTGCTTTGGGGGCCATATTTTTATTACCTAGTTACACTCTTGCGTTGAAGCAACCCTCAGGAGTTTTGGTTAATTGGTTTTCAAATATGGTCCTTTAATTGTTCACACATTGAACTTAGATTTGACTACACTGGCTAATTTTTAATTAAAGTATGTTTACTAAAATAACTTTTAAAGATTAAAATAGGCAGAATCATATATCACTTAATTGCATTCTGTAATGCTCTGTTTGCACGTGGAACCTGCCATCCCCAGAGAGCCTAGCTGGTTCCAAGGAGCTGCCTGCCTGGAAATCATTACAAAAATGGGGCCTCAAAGAATCAAATATAATTTTACTTCAAAGAGCTATAATTCAGCATATATTTTAACTGATGCTTTTCTTGTTCAAGTGTAGTAATTTTGATGAGGAGGAAGAATGTTTAATATTTCCTAGTCATTGAATAAGGACATAGCTCTCAGTTCAAACATCCCCATTCTCTTCTGGTTTTCTTTCTAGCTCTGTCATCTTGCCACTTGTAATTTTTGACGCAGTGGAAGGATTGCCAGTAGTACCTCAGTAATGCTTTGTGTTTCTTCCTGCAATCGTTGCTTTATTGGGTCTGTGTAGCTTCTGTTTTATGGAAGTATTTCTTTTGTCAAAGTGTATTTCTTTTAACGGTGTTTTTGTTAGGATATTAGCTCTGCAATAAACATAACATCTAGTTTGTGATGAATTTCTTTGCTACGTACCATCAGCATCCATGGGTCACTGTAATGACAGCATAGCAAGTAGGTACAGCACACGTACTTCAGGACAGTGTCTGAACATGACATTAGGAGTTAAACTACTCAAAAAACTGCAACAAATACAGAATTCTTTCTGTTTCCATGGCTTTTTTTCCTATGTCAGCAGTTTTGTTGTCAAAAAGTGCTTTGTGTAGTATTTTAGGATTCTTTTGTGAAAGAATGGAATATGATATTGTTATAAAGCAGTTACAATTAGAGAACTTAAAAGTTGCCCAGAAAAGGGGTCATATGAGAGAATGTTGAAGATTATGTCTTACAGTTGACTCCTTAAGAAAAAGTCATTGTGTAAATACCCCATGTTAAGTGAAATTTTCTTTTCTAGCTGTTGTGTTGTAGTAACATAGCCCTGGGAGGAAGGGTACTTAGGCAGGAAGATACTGGTCTTGTTCTTCTGATGCATTGCCTTCCAGGAATATTGCATAGCTGATCCGCTCTTGCTTTTATATGAGTTGTCTGGTATTATACTTTAGTTTGCAGAGAAATAATTGTGGATTAATCATGCAAACTCATTTGGAGTTGAAGAGAGGGTTGTGTTGACAATGCCCATTGAAATAACAGTGAAGTTGGAGATACAAGTTTCATCATCATCATCATGGCTTGGCTTCGTGAACGAAGATCTGGGAACGGCTTTTCCCACACTCACTGCAAGCGATGAGTGCACCCTTCGGGCCTGCGTGGTGGATTTTTTAGGTGAGGCACCAGCGTGTGCGGAACTGGCTCCACCCTTTACACCTGAGGTTCATCTGCCAGGGCCTAGCGAGCTTGGACAGTGACAGCGAAGTCCTCGGGTCGTAGGTTTGGTTAGAGTATCCTTCTCTTAGATGATGGATGCCTTACAGGGCTAAAAGAGCTCCATCTGCCCCGGTTTGTAGTCAGAGTTGTCCTTCTCCTAGGATGGCTGCCTGAAGGCTAGTGACCCCATCCTGCCCATGGACACACTTTGTCTGACCCTTCAGTTGAGACCTGTCTGGCTTGGGAGACCCCACTGGAGGCACATGCCACCACCAGCACAGCTCTCAACCTCACAA
This sequence comes from Buceros rhinoceros silvestris, assembly GCF_000710305.1. NCBI lineage: Eukaryota > Metazoa > Chordata > Aves > Bucerotiformes > Bucerotidae > Buceros > Buceros rhinoceros. Next base: position 70,470 of record NW_010397048.1, on the reverse strand, counting down.
GGGCACGCAAGCTCTTTCCCCATGGCAAGGGGGTGCCCGTGAAAGAGTCGCTGCTCTACCTCCGGACATCACAGACCCGGGCATGGGGCGGCCGGGGCCCGCCAAGAACAGGAGTCCTGGAGGGGGAGATACAAGTTTAATGCCTGGGTATGAAGGCTTAATTACTGATTTTGACCTTTTGAAAATTGTAGACTTTTCCTGTACTGAGATTTGACTCCCAAGCTGGAGGTAGCCTATGGAGGCAGAAATAGAGAATGATAATAAAATGAAGTGGAGGTGTATAGCTTCACAAGACATCAATTGAAATCTCTTAAGATTTCACAGAAGCTTCATAATTTGATGAATCATTGGAAAGATGAGTCATTTTAACAAACACTAAAATTCTGTGTTAATGATGTGGTGTAGAAATAACAAGGAGATATCAGATAACAAGGAAATTGTGTAACAATTGAAACAAAACTTGAGAAGTTTATAGTATATATGTATCTTATGAGAAGCACCTAGTATCTTAATGAGGTGGAATATTTTAGTTGAAAACGAAAGTCTTACTTACCAGTGGTGAAATCAGGAGATTCAGAGACCTCCTTGCCCTTCTATGTACTTATGTTTGTAAAGCCAATAGAATTGTGTGCAGGTGAAATACAATTAACAGTTTAGTTAACTGATTTTTGTCTATGAAAAGTATCACCTATTCCCACCTCTCACATATTTTTTACACAGTATCCTAAGTTTATAGAGTATTTCCCTTAGGATTCTGAGCTTGGAACAGAAAGACATTTTTTAAATCAGTGGCATGGATTGTATCAGTGCTGTTGATGCAGAGAAACAGATGTTGCTGTACTTGGAGTACCCTTTTTTTGAATGGTATCTGTATTTTTTTTTAGGGGAAGAAAGCCCATAGATATTCCCAGCAGGGTTAGCCTCAGTACAGAGTTAAACTAGTGGATAAATGACTGGTTTAAATGAGAGTGTAGACATTTAAATTTAAATTCAACATTTCAGTTACTGTTCAGTGATTACATTTGACTGCACTTTTTTTTTAAAAGTAATTCATAGTGTGAGAACCGTGTTTTACTAGTGGAAGTGTTTCATTCTAAATGCACTGAGCTGCACATTTGAGAAAGTTATTTCATATTGTTTATAGCTCTTGCTTAGAGACATTCAGGTTCTGATTATTCACTGATACTTTCTGTACTTGGTGCTTCTTTTTTTTTTTTATTTGTATTATAATTCCAGTTTGTAATTTTGCTTTCTTTCATATAAGGGTGCCTTAAAACTTAAGTCTATTTAAAAGTTACAGAGTAATCTTTATTCTTCTTTCAAAGGTATTCAAAGATCTAGTGCTTATGTTACTGCTTTTTTAACAATATCTTCTCCAATTAACATATATATCTCCTTCCTCAAGCATAAATCTGGTCTTATACAAACTTTCACTCTGCTACAGGTAAAGTCTTAATTTTCTGGTTGTGAAACACAGTTTTACCCTGATTCTGCTGCAGATGTTATGTTTATAAACCTTCTATCCTTAACAGGCAGTTAACGATGAGCTCTTTTTCAGCCTTATTATAATATATTGCACCTCACTGATGGCTGTTCATCTGCTGGCTTCAAGTTGGCTGTTGTTTTTTATAAAAATCATAGAATCACATGAATAAATGGGAAGGAGATAATCCAGAGGGACAGTAGCTCACAGAACTGCTTCCCATTTTGAAAATGATACCGTATTTTAGCAGGGAGATTTTATTAGCTGAGTCCCTTTTTCCATTTGTAATTTTAAGCCACAAATGAGACATATAATCAGATTTTCTTTTCCGAAATGTTTTGTTGTTTATCTGATAATACTGAGTATGTAGTTGATTAGCTTGCTAGGGAGTTAGTTAAAATGTGACTGAAGACCTGTCACAAGTACGTTGAAAACCTCCTTCGTATTCCAGTTTGTATGTAGTCTTAAAACTTGTAGGAAGTTCCTCGACCCGTACAACCTGAAGATGGAAAAGTAAATGCTGTGAAACTCCTCCTTACCTGTGTGATACTGAAAGACAGAATTTGTCATGCCTCTGTGTATGTATTGCGGTGGGGAGTTAGATTCGGATCTGGTTTTCTTTGTAAGTGAAATTAGTTCAGCACCAACCCATTAAGCTCGTGTAGTAAGTTACCTGGCAATTAGGCAAGCACCATTTCACGATAGGAAAAGATTGAGTTTGGTTGGTGCTCCATATTTATGACAGGTCCTGTTCTAAACCCCTTCCTGTTAAAGAAGGTTAGAATTCAGTGGCAGTTACATACATGAATACGCCACGTGATTGGCTTCTCTGACTTCCTGGTTTTAGGGTTTGCTTTTTTTTGGGGGGTGTGGTTGTGGGGGTATGTGTGTGTGGTTTGTTTGGGGTTTTTTTTTGTGTTGGTTGGTTTTGTTTGGGTTTTTCTTCCCTAACATGCAGCCAAGTGGTTTCACACTAACTCCCCAAATATCAAAGTCTGAATGTCTCACCTTTTCACTTGGCATTAAAAAAACCTGAATAACCGTAGTTTAGAATCTCAGAATCACATTTACTTTCTTAGCATTTCAAACTTGTGCCATTGAAGAAGCGTGTCTCATAGCATGTCTGTTTAACTAGTAGTAGAAAGTTTAAACATGTGAGACAGTGTATTCCTGTTTATCATGGCAATTCTGCAGGGTGTTTGTATTTTTATGGCAATATTGTAAATGTCATCACCCGTTCTTGCTTGAGTGTACAAATCCAGTGGTGTATTAGTAAAATCTTGTTTATCTGACAATCGCAAAGTTTGAACAGTCATACAGACACACCTGAAACTCTTGCCTGAAGCCTGAAAGTGTACTTAGGATAGCAGTGTATGCAAGTTGCTTTTAAAATTACTGTTGTTGTGAAACTTGAAACATTCAATGTGATCTGTAATCTTATTGTGTTGCTTGGTCTTCAGGGTTTTTTTATTTTGTTGTTTTAACAGCAATATTTCTTAGGATCTGAACTATAATTTTAGGCTGGTTCTATGCGTTCTGTGCACAACTGAAAATAGTATCACCCAGTATTCTCTAACATAATCTTAAAATATTAGCAGGGCTTAAGTAAAAAAAGTAAGTGAAATTTATTCTGTTTTCTCTAAGGTTTCAGAAGGAGACAAACAACAAAATGAACAATCCAGCCATTAAGAGAATAACAAATGAAATTATCAAATCACCTGAAGATAAACGAGAGTACCGTGGACTGGAATTGGCAAATGGCATTAAAGCTCTTCTCATTAGTGACCCCACCACAGATAAGTCTTCAGCAGCACTTGATGTGCACATAGGTACTTAATGCATGTTGTGTTCATTACGTCATTAATAAAAATGCTTTAAGTTTTGTTATTTTAGTTGCAAATAAACAGGCAGGAGGGACATACAGTGGAAAGACTTGTGCTAACCATTAAGGTTTGTGTTACAAAAAACACAAACTTTTCTGCTTTTGTGATCAGAAAAGGGGCAGGTGTGAGAGCAGTTCTTTCAGACAGCTCCATCTTTCATGTCAGACTTTTTTTTTTTTTCCTTTTTTATTATGTTAAGTCATGTTAAAGCTCTAGAGCACAACTCCCATGAGGAGTGGCTGAGGGAACTAGGGTTGTTTGGTCTGGGGAAAAGGAAGCTGAGGAGAGATGTCATTGCTCTCTACAGCTATCCGAGAAGAGTTTGTAGCAAGGTGGGGGTCGGTCTCTTCTCACAAGAAACAAGTGATAGGACAAAAGGAAATGGCCTCAAGTTGCCCCAGGAGAGATTTAGGCTGCATGGAAAAATTTATTCACGGGAAGGGTTGTAAAGCATTTGAACAGACTGCCCAGGCAAGTGGTGGAGTCGTCATCCCTAGAAGTATTGAAAAGATGTGTAGATGTGGTGCTGAGGGATGTGGTTTAGGGACTTTGGCAGTGCTGGGTTAGCATTTGGATTTGATGATAAAGGTCTTTTCCAACCTAAACAGTTCTAAGTTGTTGACCTGTAGAGGTGAGAAAATGCTGTAGTGCTGGAGGAGTTGGGAGAAGTATTGCCTAACTCCAGTGATGCAGACAGAAATACTGGAAATAAAAGGGGGAGGCAGTTACTTTGACTCTTTGAAATAATGGAAGCCTTGTCTTATGTCTGAGGTATTTCTCAAGCTTGTGTAGTTTCTTGGTTGCTTGGAAAGTATGATGCATGCACACGTTACCTAAGCATCCTCTTACATGTTTGTAGTTGGGAGCTCTTGGTGGTGTTAGTGTAGAAGTGGTAGAGTAACTTCGAAAATTTTTGGCCTTTTTTGTTATGGAGATGGCTGTCACAAATCATTATAGAATCATAGAATCATCTGATTGGAAGGGACCTTTAAGATCATCGAGTCCAACTGCTCACTCTGCACTGCCAGGGTCTGTAAACATCTGCAGGGATACGAACTCCACCAGCTCCCTGGGAAGCCTGTTCCAATGCTTCACAACCTTTTCTGTAAAGTTCTTCCTGATATCTAACCTAGGTCTCCCCTGGTGCAACTTAAGGGCATTTGCTCTAGTCCTGTTGCTTGTCACGTGGGAGAAGAGACCAACTCCCACCTCTACAGCCTCTTTTCAGGTAGTTGTAGAGAGCAATAAGGTCTGCCCTCAGCCTTGTTTTCTCCAGGCTAAACAACCCCAGTTCCCTCAGCCGCTCCTCATAAGACTTGCTCTGCAGACCCTTCACTAGTTTTGTTGCCCTTCTCTGAACTGCTCAAGCACCTCAGTGTCCTTGTTGTAGTGAGGGGCTCAAAACTGGACACAGTGTTTGAGGTGTGGCCTCACCAGCACTGAGTACAGGGGGACAATCACTTCCCTGCTCCTGCTGGCCACACTATTTCTGATACAAGCCAGGATGCCATTGGCCTTCTTGGCTGCCTGGGCACACACTGCTGGCTCATATTCATGTTATCTAGTTTAGAGGATCCCAAATGTGGTTTTGTCAGTTTCTGTGGCAGTAATAACCGACTGCAGCATCCAGTTCTTGCATATGTACTGGAGGAGATCGATCTATTGCCTTCATCTCTACTCCAATTGTACACCCAGAGCAGGACTGCCAGACTCAAATTTCCACATTTCTGGCTTCCATTCTTTGCACATCATCATTGTCCTTTAATCTGTCTGCCTTCACACCTACTAGCTGGTCATCAATAGCTGCTGTGTTTGGGTAATTAGAGGTTATTACTCGTCCTATAAACCACAGGATAAATAAATAGCTTCTTAATTGTGGTTGGCAATTGCTGCCTTTTAACACAGCACAGTTATTAAAGTCAAGGTGTAGAAGTCAGAATGTTGTGATTTGTCAGGTCTTTACAGATTATGAATCATGGACTTCAATTGAGAAATTGTCTCTATAAGGCAATGCAGGCTGATCTAGAGAGGCAATTTGAGACACTAATTAGTTCAGTTACTCGTTCTAAATTTTTTTTTGTATTGAGTTTAGTCAACTGTAGCTGCACAAGTCCGCTTACATCTATAGAATTGATAAAATTGCCTGAGGCAACGTACTGTAATATAAAGCACTTTAAAAGACTTAATGTTTTAGTATTGCTTTCCTTCATGAATTTTTCCTCCTGCAGGATCCTTGTCTGATCCCCCCAACATAGCTGGCCTTAGTCATTTTTGTGAGCATATGCTGTTCCTGGGAACCAAGAAATATCCAAAAGAGAATGAGTATAGCCAGTTTCTCAGTGAGCATGCTGGGAGCTCGAATGCTTTCACAAGTGGAGAACATACCAACTATTACTTTGATGTGTCACATGAACATCTAGAAGGTGCACTAGACAGGTAAACACTTCCTTTATTTAATTTTTTGTTATGTAGGTGCTGTTTGAAATTGTGTAAAAGTTTTTTAGTAGTTTTATCGTGTTATTAAAGAAAGGTTTGAGAGCACCGTTTTTTATAAAAACTGATAATAGATATTCTTCAGTTCAAAAGTTTTGCTCAGATCTTTTCAGCTAGCAGAATTCTTCATTGGGGCAACGTTTTTGAAGTTTAAAGATTGTATTTACACTGAATATTTTTGCAAATGAATATGATCATGAACTTAGGCATTGTGTGAATTCTTGACCTGTATAGCTGAATACTATGCTTCCCGTAGGATCCTTATTTAATTGATAACAAAAGAAGGATGAAGTCTAGAAATATATTAGGGTGCCTTTAGTAAAGGGAACTCACTGAGATCTCTGCCTTCTGTGGGAGGGAGCAGAAATTGAAAGGTATGTAGACAGAGAGGTAAAGAGTGGATTTTCCCTTTGGATTTTTCCTGGACGTTTGACAAGACTGGTTTGATTTGCAAGATAAAGAACCTCTTGCAGCTAAACTTCAAAACAGTAGAAATTTTCAGTGATGCAAGGTCCTTGATCCTCGTGGTACCTTATTTGATGAATATGTTGTTGTCTACATTACAGATAAAGAAATTGAGCAGTAAAGATAGTGAATTGGCATCAAAACTGTCAGGGAATTTGTAAGTTCTGCATTAAACCCCCAATATTTTCAGGAGGTACCAAGCTTCACACTTTTCTGTTACCATTTATGTACACTACTCTTGACTTGAATTAATATTTTTCTTTTCAGATTTGCCCAGTTTTTCCTGTGCCCCTTGTTTGATGAAAGCTGCAAAGACAGGGAAGTGAATGCTGTTGATTCTGAACATGAGAAGAATCTGATGAATGATGCCTGGAGGTTGTTTCAGTTAGAGAAGGCTACTGGCAACCCCAATCATCCCTTCAGTAAATTTGGAACAGGTTTGCCAGAATATAATTATCCATCCACTGGAGTTCTGTGTAACATACACATTAGTATTGTTTATATGAAATTGTTAAAGATGGACTGAAACAATTCCCTCTTTTTCCTCTCCATACGTGTTTATTATGATGCTTTATCACGTTTTCCACATCGCAGACCAAACTGAGCTAGACAAAAACATAGGAAACAGAGTGATCCAAGATCTGCAGTACTACAGTGATAAAGCATCTTTTATGATTCTATTAATTACTGCAGTGAATGCTGCTTTCCAATTACCAGATTTGTCATTATTTGGTACTGTTAGGTCTTTGTGTATAACATAGTGAATGAACTGTGTTTAAATTGGTGTTAGCCACATACTCTTTTTGGTAGCTAGTTTTGAATTAGGACTACATGACAATGAGTAGTTCAATTGGAAAGATCAGCAAAGTAATATGAAAACTCCCGAGTAAGAATATAAAACCAAAATCTTAAGCATAAGACACAACAGTGGTATATGCATAAATAAGTAGTCTTCCAGCTGTAGGTTTATTTCAAGCTTTATTAATCACAGAATGCTTAACAGCGATTTAAAATAAACACCTCCAAAACCTCAATGTAAAAGATATTAAAGTAAGATACTACATCAAACCCACAAATGTTTGATGCTTTGACAGAAGTTTGAATGTTGGGGGTTTTTTCATAGAGGTTATTGTCTACATGAATTTACTTTTGAAACTGTCAAAGTAACAGGTCTTTTAATTCATGCACTGCGGTGTTTAATCCTTGAGCACGAATCTGTTTTGTGGCTGAGTCAGTTTGCTGAATGAATAATTGATGCATATATTGGGTACAGTAGGACAGTGGGAGGGCACTTGATGGCCTTTAAGGATTGGTTTCTTTCTCTGTCTCAAGAAAGAAGAGTATTTTTGCACCTGTTGATGGAGGGCATAGTTAATGGGCTGGTAGCCAGCTGCTACAAGAGCACGTATTGCTCTGTTCTTTATTCTTCAGCAGAGAGGGTCACTCTCTAGGGATACTATAGAGGGCTGTTCCCTATAGGGAAACTAACCGTATTTTCCAAACAGATAAATTTGAAAATAAAGCCTTGAGAACTACTGGTTTGTAGGATTTGTGCACTGGTCATATATGCATAGCTGGGATGCTGTCCCAGTCTTATCTTTCTTGCTGTTTTTCCTGTAAGCACGCGAGTCAACTTTTCTGCTTTTTCTTCCTCCTTGTCTCTTGCTCTCTTAAGGGAATTACTGGTCTCAGGATAACAGGGTATTTATTTGCAGTTGTGGTCTGTAGATTCTCTTGACCATTTTGTGTATCCACATAGTAATGGGAAGTGGAGTTCATTAAAATCCAGTGTGCTCTTTGTAGACTCTTTTCTGTTGTTTTAAGTTCTTACATTTATTAAACACACGTTCTGCTTTCACTGTGAATCTGTTCTTAGAGTAAATCAGTGAAAACTTGATGTATAGATTGCACTAATTAACAGGAGGATAGCTTGATGGAGGAAGTTCAATATCTTCTGCTTATGGTCTTATTCAGGGAGAGTTGTAGTTCTCTTCCTCTTAGTGAAGCAGAAGCTGAGCCGTCACAATTTACAAATCCTGTTCGTAAATTAGTAATGATTTCATTTAATATACTAGGCTATAATTTGTGGCACACAATGCTACAAATAATTTCACGCAGTGATTCCTATGGCAAGAGTGCATATATAGGAGTAAAACCTGCTAGAAATGTGCCAAAAAAAAATCTTTTTCTTCTGAATAAGAGCCAGGGCTTACTTGCATTGCTTTAAAATAACCCATTCAAATTAAAGAGATGAATTTGGAAGACTAAACCATCCTTGGTTCTTTAGGAATGTGCAGGTGGAGAGTGGAAGTGTTTATTGCCTCTGATAAACTGAGACTGATCTGGTTTACTTATTATGCATAGTAATTATTTCAAAAATTTACTATCTGTCTGGAGGAAAGCAGATTTATTAATGTGTATTTTTCTTTTTGATTAGTAAGTTCCTAAACATCAATTACTGTTAACTTTTTTTTTATGTTACAGGGAACAAACTCACTCTGGAAACTAGACCAACCAAAGAAGGAATAGATGTAAGACAAGAGCTCTTGAAGTTCCATTCTACTTATTACTCATCAAATTTAATGGCTATTTGTGTCTTAGGAAGAGGTGAGTTTTGTTCAGTTGGTTGAGTAAGACTTTATATGTGTTTATGTTTGAAGAAAGTTAAGGGGATGCAAGTGTCTGAAGATTGACAGAAGGGAAAGAAGTAAAACTGACAGTACCGACTGACTGAACATAGTTTTGTATTTACTGAAGTTTCCAAAGGAACTTGAAATGTAAACTTATGTGTTTATAAGCTTACAACAGAAAAAATAAACTGACAATTTAAAATCAATTAGCAAATCATCAGTTGTCATTCTGTGTTTGTCTTATGAAGACTGACACCTCTCTGGTTTCAGAGTTTGGGAGGGCTTTTGATACTGTGTTCATATTTTAGACTTACACTTCCACTACAAAAATTTCTGTATTCTCAAAGGATAAACCTAACCTAACATTTAGAAAAAAAGTCTTTACTTCAGATTACTTCTGAATTAACATAACGGAGGCTCCAACTGTGTAAAATCTTCCACAGTTGAGATGGTATTTTACATAGGTTTGCCAAAAGCTTAATAAGTGTGTTGAAAACAATTCACTTCTGGAAAATATGCTGGCAGGCTGGTATTTGTATGATGTTTTACAATAATGCTTGGGTGGTGAGTATGAGTGGAAAAAGCTCATTAGCAAAGTGAAATCTTCCTTTACAACTATCTGTTTACAGAATGTCGAGTATGAAGGTGATTAGCAAAATGTACCTTTCTTAATTTCAATCATAGCATAGATGAATCATTATTTCTTGGCTTTTTAAGGTGGGCAAACACAGTGAGGTTTATACTTCTTAACCAAATCCAAGTTTTGTGCATATACTCACTACTGAATCAGTTCCAGGCTCCCTACTTTCTTTCATTTGATTTATTATTATAACTCATCTGCTGTAACATTGCATATTGATTAGAATATAGTGGAAGTTTGTTTTTTCACCATTGCAAGCCGAATGGTAAAATGCATTAGTGGGTTTTTTTCTTTGTTTGGTTTTTTTTTGTTTCTTTTTTTTTTAAAGGTGGGCTATCAGACGTATTACTACTAGTTACGTAGGTAATACCATTAGGGCTTAATATGTCATGGGTGAAAATGCCTTGCCTTACTCTTCCGGCAGCAGTGTAACACTTCGTGCAAGTAAACACTGTAGTATTGATAGAAGTAGCTTGTAAATACTTAAAAATATTGTTAACTTATTTTTATTGTTATTTGAAAGAGGTGCTTACCCCTTTTCAGGCATTTTCCCCTTCTGTTTTTTTTATGGGAGCAAAATAAAAATATTTTCTTTAAAAATATTTATTTATTAATTGAAGGTAAATAGATATCAATCAAAGTTCAGAACAAGTTAATTAAAATTCTGTTCCTCTTTTAGCAGTTCTGTTTTCAAGTGTCCAGGCATCTGTTCTTTATTTACCCAGTTCTTTACTGGACAGGCAATATTCTGGACAAGATCTGCGTTTCAAGTATCTACAAAATGTAGAAAATAGTCTTAAAATCTGCTACCTTTCAAATGTTTCTGCAATTTGAACATAACTACTTTTTAAACTACAAAATACAAAAATTATTCTTACTAAAATCCTGAATTTAGGTGGATTTACTCATCATTTTCCACAGCTGAATTCTTTCAGTGTGAGTTGCCCTAGTAGAAAGTTCAACATTTAGAAAAAATAAGGAGCCTTTGAAACATTGGTCTTTGGGATTTTTCCTGTCAATCTTATTAAATAAATTAACAAATTTTTGAAAGGTAACTCTCAGGCTTTTTGTTAGTCTGCTTGTATACAAAATGCTGTGCAACTACCCTTAGTTGTCACATTTAATTAAGTAGTTGTCGCTGTAACAGTGAAGTGCTATATGGTCAAGAGTTGCCTCTTATTTTCCCTGAAAAGAAAAATACTTTTTCTCACTCCTTTATTTGTTCAAGCAGGAGAATTATGCAATTCCTTTCTGGAAGATTTTATATTAATTACTGATTTGGCTATTTGAGGGCTTGCCTCAAAAAAACCATTGAATTTGAAAGTTTACAAGTTTGTTCTTCCTGTTTTGGGTTTGGTTTTTTTTTTATTATTTCCAGGGAGTTCTGCCCATAAAAAGCAAACTGCAGAAAACAAACTTTGTTAGTATTATTCCATAAATTCTTTCCTGAAATACCTTGCTATCAATGTAGCAGGACTGCTAGGTAATAAACAAACAAATAGTTAGAAATTCTATAACAAAAAAGTATGTTGAGTTGCACGCTGCAAGTCCCCCATGATCTTTCTGCTCTTGGGCATTCTGAAATAAATGTATGTCTAAAGCTATGTGCAGAATAGTAATTATCTGACTTTCCTATGACTTTATATACTTTATGTAAAACAAAAATGTCATTAAAAAGGGAGGGAGAAATCAGAATATAATTTCTCTTGTAAGCAGTAACAAATATTCAAAATTAATTTTTTTTTTTAATAAAAAGCAAAATTCATTGAGTAATTGTAGAACAGCTGTAGGACAACAATTCACATATGGACTTTTAAATGGAAATTTTTTCAGTAAGAATCACTCTGGCAGCTGGAAATCTGTCCTGAAGAAAACTCTTGCTAAAGTTGTAGTGCTTAAATGAGTGTGTATTTTGCTGACATGGATAAGATAGTGGTCTTTGATAGAATTGCATGCAGTTAACAAAATGTTATTACGCAGTGACCCACCTTGGCTTGTATTTTTTTTTTCCCTGCATGGTTCTCTCAGCATAGTGTAGAAGCATGCATGTGTTTTGGCAGGAAAGATTCTGCTTTCTAAATCTAACCGGGATTTGTTTTACTAACAAGGTGACTGTTTTTTTGAAATCTTTTGAGGGTTAAGGTTGTACTTTGAGACATCCAAGAAATGCTCATTTTTTTTCTTCTATGCCCACCCTTGAAAGACATGTCCTAAAAAACTTGACAAATTACTCTTCTTGTCTTAGTGTCACTCTGAGAAGTTCTCCAAAATGCGTTTCTTTAAGCAGATTGATATTTTGAAGACACTATTTCAGTAGAAGTGGGATAGGTCAATTTCAGGGAATTCATGCACATCAAATTCTTTCTGCAAATGGCCTTGCTCTCATTTTTGGAGAGTACTAGAGTTACAGACCTAAACTAGAAGGAATGTAGAAGCAGAAGCACTTAAACAGGTCACAGTTGCGTGTAGAATTTTGAGGCAGATGAGCCTGTCTCACAATGTACGTGAAGTATTGGAGGTGAGTTGAGCCTGAAGATTATCCAAGTTCTGACAAAGATGTTTTCATTCTGGAAAATTTGCAGCTGTAATTCCATGTCCCTTAAGCTTTTTGAGGAGTGTTTATATTCAATATCTGATGTGTTTTTTCTTCAGTTCCAGCTTAGATTAATCAGTAAAATTTAAAGATGGTTTTTACGGGTTTTAATCATGGTTAAAACCTCCCTTTAGCGACCATGGTGCTTATAGCGTGTTACAGTTCAAAACTTAAATATTAATACAGGTTTTCTTCCTGAAATGAATAATCATCATAACATTAAAACTATTTTTCTGTATAATTCACGCCTCCCCCTATGAATATACAAAATCCAGATTTGCCAGAATATTCAGATAATTATTATACTTTTTGTAATATTTCTTTATTCTAGAATCCTTGGATGAGCTGACTTGCTTAGTGGTAAAGTTATTTTCAGAAGTAGAAAATAAAAATGTCCCTATACCAGAGTTTCCTGAACATCCTTTCCAAGAAGAACATCTCCGGGTATGTATAGAGATACGTCATCCATCAGGAGTGTGTACCTTAAATGATGCTTTTCATGTTTCATTAATACATTGTGCGCTTGACTACGTTTGTATCAGTGTCCCTGTTAAGTTCCATATTCCTTTCTTAATTTTCCACCCAGCTCTCCATGCTGAGTGCAGTATAGTTTTGTGTAGCTCATAGTAAAGGTTGTATATTTGGTTGCAGCTGTAAGCAGCTGAGAAATAATTATCTTTTTGTTTGCATCATGAATGGCTAAGGTGTTGCCCTAAATTTTACATACATTTATTTTTGAGATTTTGTTGATAAGCTTGTAATAAAATATATTTGAAGGGAACACATGTGCTCCTGAGATGAATAAAATAATGAGTTCTCTTTTGCTTATGGATCTCCTTGTTTATTTTCCCTTCTCAGCAACTTTACAAAGTGGTACCCATTAAGGACATTAGAAATCTTTATGTCACATTTCCTATACCAGACCTTCAGAAGTACTATAAATCAAACCCTGGCCATTACCTTGGTCATTTGATTGGTCATGAAGGTCCGGGGAGTCTTTTATCAGAGCTTAAAGCCAAAGGTAAGTCCTGTGAAGGTAAAGAATTAAAAAATAATTTATTACAGAATTTTTTTTAAGTTTAGCTTTGTTTCCTTAAAATTGACTTCTGTACGTTAAATTTAAAGCTCCCAACTGAGTAATTAGTTATTTCATTTTGTGCTTTAGTTTTGTTTTTGTGGTATGTAAAAATAAGTAAATAACAGGCCCTATGACTACTAAATATTATTTCTTGCACTTCCCTTTATTTACCCTGGTTTGGAGAGTTATATGACATTTGACATAATGACGTTGTCTCTGTTCTGTCAGTGACTTGGAGACTATTGTCAGGTCTCTTAGTATCTGGAAGACTATGGGAGTGTGTTTTTCGCTATTGTTCTTTATATTACTACATTCTGAACAGAAGTAAATGATTCAGTAATCAAATGATCTTGAATTTGTCGTATCACTCTGAGCACAAAATCAGAGAGGGTTGACTTGTGGTTAACTTGCACTGTTGCTACAGTCATTGGGAAAAGGAAACGTAAAAGAAAAAAAAGTAATGTTGCTGAAGCATACAAAAAGAAGCATAAATTGTTTCAGATTTGTTTATGTAATATATTTTGTTTTTGATTTCATAGGATGGGTAAATACTCTTGTTGGAGGACAAAAGGAAGGTGCTAGAGGTTTCATGTTTTTTATCATTAATGTGGACTTGACAGAGGAAGGGCTTTGTAAGTGCAGCACTATGTCTGCATTCCATGTTATTCTTGATCTGATGGGTTTGTGTTTGTATTCCAAGAGACTAAATGTGTTTATAGCTTGAAAGCCAATTTATTTTAATTAACTGGTAATTCTGTGTTTAGACCTCTTTAAAATGTTAGATGGAGTGTATTAACTTAAACCATTTGAGGTTATTTTAAATATTTGAGGTTATATTAAAGTATTTAATAAAAATATTTTAAAGTAAATTTATTTAAAAGAAAAACTATTAATGTATTTTTGTGCTACTTATTCATACTATATAGACCTACTTATATTATAAATCAATATCTGAACATATGTTCAATACAGTTCTTCAGAATTAGCTGGGGACCTAAACACTTCTCTTATGTTCATGTCTGAGAAAAACACTTAACTTTGCCAGGGGGATTGAATATGTACGTAAATATCTTGATGTATCAGGGTGTAATTAAAAATCAAACCTGAAATATTTGTGTTGATCAGAATTTTTTCTTTGTGCAGAACTAAATGAATGATTAAGCAACTGATTTTTTTCTTTCCAGTGCATGTTGAAGATATTATTTTGCACATGTTTCAATATATTCAAAAGCTACGTACAGAAGGACCTCAAGAATGGGTTTTCCAAGAGTGCAAGGTACAGTGGTCAGTACTTGAAATATGTGGTGGTTGTATTTTTACAAATTTTTTAATTATAAGAAGAAAGATTCCTTGGCTGTGGAAGTAGCATTTGCCTGGTAATTAAGTTTATTCATTTCAAAGGTGTAACATGACACAAAAGACAAGTACATTCAGAATATGTTGTCTTGATGTAGAAATGTGAAATGCTTTTATAGAAGTTGAGTTGATTTTTTTATGATAGTGTAGTAGAGATGGAAGAAGAATTACCTTACTCTGTCCACAAGGGTTTTGCATAACCTTCATTAGTCTTGGCTGAAGGTGGAGCAGGGAAGCATTTGCTGTGAGTACATTGAATTGGAAATTGCCATTATTCTACCCCCCTCGTCTTTCATGTGTCAAGTTGTATAGTTGAGATTGTAAAAGCAGTAGGACGTTTAATCTGCTGTTCCCTTATCTTTTTGAGAGGTGAACTAAAGCTTTCTGTGGAGTACTTTGGCTGTACACTTCCGTCTTTGCTTTAAGTCTGTATGATTCTGTGTGCACAGAGCAAAAATGTTAAGTATCCTATTAGAATTACGTAGTACTGCACCTCTCTGTGACAGTGTGAAATAAAACCAGTTTTATTTATATGTATGTGTCATTGGTTCACTACAAATATTCGGGTAAAGATTTCTTCTCCCACCTTAGCTTTATTTGGTGAAAACTCTGGAGTCTCTTCCATCTAAGAGCAGAAAATCTGCATGAGTGAACTTTGTTTCTTGCATTTTGATGCTGTACACCCATAAAAGAAGTATCTTTTCTCTCTGCTTAAAGTCCCAATGGAGTTGTTTCACCGTCATTGCAAGCAAATAGCAGATTTGAAAGGGGTAGTTTGACCCTCCCATCTCATCCCTGTGTCTTTCCCTTGCTCCTCTTTTATCAGCCCTAGCACTGAGATGTGTTCTGTTTCTGTGGCTAAGACGGCAGAAAGAAACACTTTTTCTGTCTCTAAACTTACTTTTTGGCTGGCTGAACAAAAGGATCAAAAAAAGAAGGGGAAAGTTCACTAACATAGAATGAACATTGCACTGGAACACCATGCATTGGTTTTAACAAAGTTGGTGTGTTTTCACATTATCAGAAAATTTAAATATATAAGCTATGGGTCAGATCTCTTACTATGAACAGGACATACCAGACTTGTATAAAACTTCACCTTGTCAGACTATCTGAAACTGCTTCTGAGTTTTGTGCTGCTTGAATATTACTGAAAACATTTGTGTTAGCTGCCTAACTACTATAAAATGTATACAACAAAACTCTTTTCCTTTGTTACAGCCAATAATTCTTAAAATAGCCTTTAATATATGCTTTTCAAACCTCCCTGCATTGTTTCCTAGGATCTAAATGCTGTAGCATTCAGATTTAAAGATAAAGAACGACCACGAGGTTATACATCAAAACTTGGAGGAATGTTGCATGTAAGTGTGAGAGTTTCTTGTTTGGTTGTTTTTGTGTTTGGGATTTTTTTTAACATTATAGTAATCATTTAGCAGTAGGATTGATTGCAGTCATAATAAATATAAGTATTAGCAAAGGTGCTTTGCACTTCTTGAGCTTAGGAAGCTGGTATCGTGCTGCATAGATTTTAGTTTTGTCAGCCAGTAAGTCACATTTCCTTCACTCTTTCGTTTTATACTTCCATACTTGGTAGAGCTGACTTACAGTAACTACAGCTGCTATTTGATCCATTTCAGTGTTTCGTAAGACGTGTGCCTTTTCATTCTGTGTCTACCTGATAGCGAAATGTTCTCTAGGGAAATATTAGAGAAATAATACTTTATCATAAATGCAAGCAGTTGCTAAAGACTTCCATAGTTAACAAAGCTGAAATACTGCAGTAAGCGGTATGTTTATATTAAGATAGCAAATTAAAAATGTTTGGCTCTACTAATGTGATTACTGGTACTCAAAGAATCATGTAGGTTTTAATTGGTCTTCATACTTCTTGCAAATGCTTCATATTTCTTGAGTTCCCTCATTTTGCACTAAAGGAGGATTTAGATGGGATTTTTTTTGTCTAGTGAAATTCATGGAACTTTTGTACATTGTGGCCATTCTCCATTGCATAGCTAATGTCTACATCTACTTGGCAGGAATTCCTGTTATAGCTCCTGCATCTTAAAGTTGTAAAGTCTAAAACAATGATTGTTAATTTTAGAATTCTCTTTCTGTTTATTAAAAAGCATTAGACTTAAGTGAAAATGTTTAAATGGGTATTAAAAAGAGCTCCTGTTTGGGATGCTGACACTTGCTTTTGTTCTGGCAAATGCATAAAATCACTTTAACAAATGGACTTCTGCCTTCTGAAACAATCTTCCAGTAACCTGTGTGTGTTGGATCATTCCCGAATGCAACTACACTCTCCAAAAATCAGGCCAGGATGTTGCCAGTAGTGTTCCAAAGAGCAGAGTATTGATTCAGGGCTACTTTTTTCACTGCTTTTCTTCTGTTGTGTTTTGCAGTATGAATGGTAGTTCTGATTTGGCTGTTAGTTGCCTGAACACTAATAGAAAAATAAATTTTCTAGTTCTCTTTATTGCATCTGAGTCATACTAAGTTTATGCTTTGAAATAACCAAGCTAGAATAGGTGTTTCGTGTGCTTACGAATACTAGCTGTTTTTCATAAGTAGAACTGAGTATAAGTTAGCATGAGTAAATGTAATGTCGTACATTGTTACATATTTAGTGAAAAGCTTTAAAACCCCTTTTTATTCAACAAAACAGAAGTTCATCTTTAAAGCACAGTAGTGACAACTCCTTCAATCAGCACAAAGGTTTTGCTGTCAAATTATATTTCATACTTGTCACTTGTAGACTGGGTGTTTTCCAGGTAGTCGTTCCCTGGTTTGCAGCGCCTTTTTTGTTTTATTTATATTGTCGCCTTAACTGTATCATTTTAAAAAATACCGTTTTAATCTGATTGTCCTATCTAGATTGGTTTAGTCCGTTTTATTTTACTTATGTTGTGCTCTGACCTTGCTGAAAAGTAATCACAAAATCACCGAATAGTTGGGGTTGGACTGGACCTCTGGAGGTCATCCTGTCCAACCCCCCTGCTCAAATACAATAGCAACACAAAAATAACAAAGTAACCAAATACTTTTCACATTTAATTCCAGTTGGTGAGAAGACTGTGGCCTGTGTTTGTAAAGGAAATAAAGTGTAGACTCTTGGTCACTAAATCTGTATTGCCTTAGTACTTTCAAATCAGAAGTGCATAGGTTTGTTAAAATCTTCCCTTCAAGTTTCTTAGTCTGTGTAGCCGTTATGCAGAATGTAGTTAAATGAGCATTCTTCAGTGTACAATGAATCTTTTGGATAAGACCCTTCAAATTCTGGATCTTTAGAATTCACATTTGAATTTTTTGTAGTAATAGGTTTGGTTCATTGTCCTTGGTCTGGCCCCTTCTCTTTTCCAGAATTTCTTCTTCTGAGTTACTCTGGGTTCTGGAAGTCATTTCACTGTGGTTTTTTGTATAATGTGTGTAAGAAAGCCATTATATAATAGTTTTATAAGAATTCTGGTGAAAAAAAAAAAAGTATACCTGTATGGTAGATTGCAAGTATTCCGTGCCTATGTCACCTGGTATTTTCCCGTGGTAAAGAGATGGTCATCGTTTTCCTGTCACCCACACTAATAATTTTCAGAGCAATTTTAACTGTTTTTTCTTCTTAAATTGTGATGTACCTTAAGAGATCCTCATTTTGATCTTAAATGTTAGAATTAAAATTGTGTAAATTTGAGTTATGCTTTTAGATAATTGAAATATACTTTCCTTTAAATACTGTGAAAATTGAATTCTTAGGGAACTCTAAAAAACTCTGTGTGTTTTTTTTCTTTTTATTTCTTTGTTATGTTTTGTTTTTCCCAAAGACACTCTAGTGACCCCTTGGTGTTCTTTTATCTTTAAAAATATCCTCCAGGGGTCAGCATTTACCATGTTATTTTTCTTTAATTACTTCAAAACACTGTTTAAAGGTGGGTGACTTTTTATACTGAGACACAAAACATTTCACAATGAAAGGCAGGTAATATGCAGTATATAAAATTAACAAATGTAGGAGAAATATGAATGCACAGTTAAAAATAAACGAGACGGAGTAGTACTTTAAGAGAAAGATTTTAAGATACCTATGCACTTCTAATTTGAAATTGCCAAGGTAATACAGATTTAGTGACCAAAAGTATACACCTTTTTATTTCCTTTACAAAACAGTATTTTTTTTCATGCTTACTTTTTGTTTAATTCACCTACATATTTCTGGGCTTTGTTTTTTAGTATTATCCTATAGAAGAAGTACTGGCTGCTGAATATTTGCTTGAAGAATTCAGGCCTGATTTAATAGAGATGGTACTGGATAAATTGAGACCAGAAAATGTTCGGTAAGTTAAACTGCCATAACTTGTATTTTAATCCAAACATTGTAAGAAAGCAGAAGAACTATTGGAAGCACAAATTCTTAGGTGTCTCTTACAGGTCCGAAGTAAGTGTAATTGAAAAAGAGCTAGTTGCTCTAATGTCTCTGCTGCCCATTGAAAATAAGCACTGCTAAGAGCATGCAAATTTTCCGGTTCAGACAGAAACATCCTTTCAGTCCTTTCCATGCTGGATGTTTTCCTCAGACTGAAATGTTTTTTAGGAAGATACTTACTTGGAATAGATCAGCTGTTACTGAGGAAAAGCCCAGTAAAATTCTCCTGCCTCACTAAATTTTTGAGACATTTAAAGGAGTGCTCTAACATTTGTAATTTGGAGCTAGGTCTGGAAATCTGTTAAGAGAATGGCTTTTGTCTGCTCTAGATATTTTATTTTCCCTGTAGAAAGCTATGAAACTTCATGCAGATTAGCAGACCCTCTGAAAAACACCAGTTTATGTGGGTAGAAAGAGCTGTGCCTTTAGCTGCTACAATCTCCCAGACTTTCAGGCATCTCTTTGATGTGAGTGTGGCCATGCTGCACACGCGCTTTCTTTGCAGAGTGAGTGTGCTGCAGTACTAATTTCAGGGCTCAATAATTGGTTAGACTAGGTGTTGAAAGGAAAAGGGGAAGGCTCGCTCTCCTCTGCTTTTGAGGATCTTACCAAGCAAGGTAGAAGTGAGAGGCTGAAAGAACAAATGTACCTAATGTCTATTTGACTACCTAAAGAATAATAGTGTGACTGGGATGAGGGAAATTTTTCTGAGAGGATGATTTACAAGTGAAGGAATCTGGAAGCTGTAGAGAAGAAAATGAGGGCAGGTGAAAAAAAAGGCAGAGGAGGAGGAAGAGCCTGGAACAAGAGAGCTGGCAAAGAACTTCATGGGGGTAAATTAAGGGGGGGTGGATATTGATAGCTGTGGGGAACTGGTATCTCAGTCAAGGTTGGATAGAGAGACTGGCTAAAGGAAATGCCCGGGGGGGGTAAGGGGAGG
>NW_010397048.1:47626-50413 GCF_000710305.1 Buceros rhinoceros silvestris | reverse complement strand
AATTCTGGTCAAAAAAAAGAAAAAAAAAAAAAGAGGGGTATAGGAATTGGGACTAGTAGGCAGGGTGGAGCCAAGAGAGCAAGTCTAGAAGAAAAGATTGTGTCAGGCTTAGCAAGGGTATTCAGCTGAGAGTTCGGAGTCATGGAAACAGGGCAAACAGAAGAGACAAAGAGAAGAGGTGCAAGACAAGGAGCCTGAAGTAAGACAGCGGCAGAACTGGTGGTTCCAAACTTGGAGGAATTGAGCAGAGGAGCCTGTGCAAACTAAGTAGAGTAAAGTCTACAAAGGGCAAGGAAACTAAAGTTTACCAAGTCTTGCTATTGGATGGGTTTTGTTTTCTTTTGTTTTTTTCCCCAAACAACTTCTGTTTCAGTTCTTACGGAACAGAAATATTCTGGAATTACATTATAAGATGCCAGTACTATGTATTGCTCTGCCTGGCCTACCAATGTAGTTGGAAGATGTGTAATGAAAGTACTAGGAATCTGTGGAAATAGCAAAGTAGATTCAAGGTTGAACTGTTTAATGCTGCCCAGGAGAACTGAACTCTTTTACTTTGTCACAAGCTTCCTAAATAGCATGAGGCAAGCTCCTGAAGCAAAGTTTTCACAGCAAACCAGTAATTTCTCATTCCTTTTTATTTTCTTGAGTGTGCCTAAGATGTTAAAGCCTAACTAGAGAGATTCCTGAGCATCTGAATCCACAGGCAACTCAACAGATCTTTGCTTTTAATTGATGAGCTACCATACAATGCAAAGAATGAAAAAAAAAAAAAAAGTCCTAAAGAGAGCATTGAAAATTAATGGACACTGTAGAACTTTGTGGACCTCTATATAACTCAGCTTCCTATCTATAAAAGTAATGTTTCTTGGGACATTTTAAAATATGAAATTAGTTCATGTAAAACGGTGCGTTGGAAGAGACGTTTTAGTAATGCTATTTAGAGAAAGAGAAGTCAGGTCATACATTGGGCAAAACAAATAAAATACTGAGTAACTGTTTCTTAATTGTTTTGTGCACTGAATAGTGTAGAGATTTAGTAGGACAATATGTAAGTTTGTGTGGATATGTATGTAAGGATAATCTGGTACAATCCTAATTACTAGAAGGTTGCATGGGTAACAGTTACACTAGCATTTTGGAGCCTTATTTTGTTTTAAATTTGTTTTTTTTAACGTATCTTTTGTGTATATTGTAATAAATTTAATTAAATTAGTGGTGTAGAGATATTTATGAAAACACAGAGATAAGCTGTTGCTTTTGAAACTGTATATCAGTTTTACTGTTCGAACTATTTATCAGTGTTTTGGAAACCAAGTATATGATAAAAAAATAATAATGATTTTTTGGGCGGTCCATTTCTGAATAATTGCCTCACTGAAATTTTTCAGACAGTGTTGGCTATAGGACAGTGAGGCATGCATTCACATATTTCTAGAGTTTATATATTTCAGCCTTCTGAAATTACTGTGAGTAAATTGAAAGTTTGGGCATGAATCTTCACTATGTTTGTTTGTATGACAAAATCTATCTCATATTCATTTAGTTTAAGGTGCATGTTACTTATTTTCAGAAGATGGAATATGTTAAATAATTATTGGAATAAGTAGGATAAAATTGGATTATGAACTGTATTGGCAAATGTCACAGGGTTCTGGTGTTTCTAGGGGTATATGAGTAATGATAAAATAAGTGGAGCTGCCTCTGTCAGTGACAGTAGTTGCCATAGTAATAAATGCCCTTTAAAGAAGGGCCTATGTCTTTGTATGTGGGTGTGCATCTATGTGTAATGTGTGTGGGATAGTGCAACTGAAGCTTGATTATTTTGAGAGATCCTATTTTGAACAAACAATACTTTAAAGAAAATTTCCAACTTGTCTTTCCTGTTGAATTAAATACTTCTATTTTGAATGTATTTTCACACTGATATACCACTCAACTTCTTGGAAATTTGATACAAAAGCTTACCTTTTAGCATAAAGACTGGTTTTAGTAATTAAAAGAGAGAATATATAGTTACTGCTTCTCTAAAGAAAGCTTAACCAAATTCCACATGAATTTGAACTTCTGTTTTTAGAATCGCTTACAAGCAATAGGTAAACCTTTCTTTTTTTATTCTGATTTGGTAAACAAGCTACAAGTCCTTAATCAGATCCGATGTTTGTTATAGCTTCATATAGCTTTAAAACGTGGCTCTGAACATTGCAAGGAAACAGTCAATCTTATCGTTGGGAAGGGTGCCTTTCGTAAGAGAAATTGGGTCTTTGTTATTAGCCAGAGAACTTATAAAGCATCTGCTTGCTTAAATTGTCACAAATTGCTAGAGGTTATTAATATCTGTAAATACATTCACAGACTCTTCAAGCATATTAGATGCTGATGGACACTACAGACCATTCATCAGTTTTCTGAGATACTCAAGTTGCTGGTTGTGCCAGCCTTTTGACATGCCCTTCCAGCTGATGTACCGTATACCGACTTCAGTATAAAATAGCCATATTTAACCTGTTCAAAAGTTACTAATGTGTGGGAGGGAAATGTAGAGAATACAGATAGAGGGAGGAAATTCATGTTCACAGAATGTGAGCAGGAGCACAGGAAGAGTGGTGACAATTTTTGAATGATGAATTTAGAATGTTTTTGTTGTGTTCCTTCTCAAATATGTAGTAAACAGCCATTTTGCGGTGTTCATTTAGTTAGTGTAAGCCCATATTGGCACTTGCAGTTGCAATTCTGTATTCCTCTTTGTCCTCAGTTAAAAAACCCGAAAAGGGGGGGGGGGGGGGG
>NW_010397048.1:39835-47572 GCF_000710305.1 Buceros rhinoceros silvestris | reverse complement strand
TGAAGAAAAAAGAAGTGGTGGTGGGGGGGGGGGGGGGGAAGAGCAAAATGAGCAAGAATATTATTAGAGAGAGAGGAAAAAGTATTTCTGAAAAGAGAATTTAGCCATAACTTATTCGAAACCTTAGTAACCAAAGAAAAGAATTGTTAACTATTGTGTGTTATCCTTTATTTATAGTAATTTTGTAGCGTTACATCAGTCTTCTCACATTTCACAAAGTAACTTGCTGAAGATGGGAGTATTCTTTACATTTGGAAATTATGGATTAATTTTAAATAATAAAATTTTTTTCAAGACAGAGCACACCTAGAGGAAATACCAACTGAAAATGATCGGCTTTAGTATTGGAAGCAACTGGGAAGCATTGATGCGTCAGTGGAGATAGTTGTTTCATCCCAGTTTTTCAAATTAAGCCTGTTTTGAATGCTGTGTATGTGATTTTCAACTGTAGAGGCTCAGTGGTGGGGGTGTTTTGTAAACTAAATTTGATGGGATAGGTATGCTTTTCTGTAGAGGATTGTCTTAAAGTTTTCATAACGGAAGCAAATGATGGTGGCTGAAATCAAGCAAGCTTGTGATCAGAGAGGGCTGGTCATCTAGTAACTTCTGTGTGTATGTGGGTCGTCTTGTCACCTTCCTTTCTTCTAGCTTGTTCTTACTGGAACAAACGTTGCATTTAATCTTCTCTTAGGACTAATCACATTGTCTTTTCACTCTACCTGGCTGAACAAATAGATTACAATGATTTTAAGCTAAATATTACAAATATTACAAAGCTAAATATTGGGAGATGAAGGGACTTTCAAAACTGAAATATACCTGGCTTATGGCTTCTTCAGGTTGTTGTTAAGAAGAAGAAATTGTATATTCTTTTTGTTGCAGAGATTTGAGAAGGGCTTAAAGATAGTAAATACAAGTAGTTCAGTTCTCTGAAGCTTGAATATCCACAGCTATGCCTACAGCTGTCCTGTTAAGGCTTAACTGTAAAAACATGCAAACTAGAGTGACCAAAGACTGATTAAGTGCAGTTGTAACAGCAAAATTCAGCGAAGCACTGATGATCTAGCGTGGATCAAATGAGGCCTGCAGGAGGCCTGTAATGATGTAGCAGCAGGCATACTTTGATTTTGAATGGTGTATGGTCAGAGCAATGATAAATGTGTTGCTTGTTATGTGTAGGCTAAAACCATACTGGTGTTTGCTATTGCCATAACAACTATACATTCACATCTTAGTTTTCCTTGTGTTCAGACGGTCCTTTTCAAAACCGTAACTGATATAAAAAGACACTGAAAACACCAAACCAAATTTGAGATTCCTAAGTGTCGTGTTGCTTTTTCCTGCTTCTCTAAATAATAATTTTTTTCAGTGTAGACTCTAAAGTTATAGTTGTGTTTCTGTGTAGCTTCTGTGATAATGACTGCAAGCTGACTTTTTCTCAGACGTAAAAGTCCTTTCATTTTTAGTGGGAATTAAGGTTTTTTTTTATTCAGGTCATCAGGCTTTTAAAGATCGGAGCTAATTAGTCCTTCCTATTTTCATGTGATTGAAACAAAATGTTAACTTGTATGTAGTAGTGTATTCCTTTTAGACACATTTTATGTGCTTACCTTTTGAAATTAAAATTAGAATGAAGTTAACTAGGATTTTTTCAACTTTTACTTAACTAAGATACTTCAAAGTATAGTAAAATACAACAATGAATATAATTTTATGGTTTATTTTATTTTAAATTGCTGGCAAGATAAAATGTCTTTTTTGGGGGGAAAAAAACCCCAAACAATTTAGATAAATATTACTTAAAGTGATTTCATCGTATGTTACAAAGATTCGAGAAAGCCACTGTGGATTTGCACTTCTGGTGGGCTCTCTTCAAAGAATGAGTTGAGATTATAGATACTAATAAAAGGGTCCCCTTGAATTTTACTTTTCTTTTTATTACATCTCTCTCTACATGCATGTAGTAAACTATCAGTCCAGCAGCTTATTTCTTTCTTTGTCTTTGGTTGAGCAAATTGTATATAGTCATTAAAAAACTGTGATTATATGCTTTTAAATATCTATGTGTGTTCTGGTTAACTGCCATTTACAGATATTTATGCTCTTGTATACCTTTCTATTCTCCCTTTTTATGAAAGAATTATGTGCCACATCATCCTAACTTTACCTGTTGGGGCTGTTTTTCCTCTTTTTTTTCTTTTTCTTTTTTTTTTCTTTTTATGCCTTGCATAAATTGTGTCTTGCAGTGATTTAGTTTCCATTGATTTGAATTTTTTCTTCATATTGTGGTTTTATTTATAATTTCCTTTTCATATCCCTATTGGAATTCACCTACAATAAGGACTTCTCTTGGCATCTATGTTGGAGTAGCTGCACTCAGAGTTAGAGGCTACTGTTCAATGTCTCTTTTAAAAGTTTGGCTTTTCGACTGCTACTTTCTTAACAAACTATGCTGTTAAAAAAGTATGGAAGAATATCCATACTCACAGATGGTAGCAAGTATCCATATGTGCTTCTGTTTGACTGAACCATAACAGGAAGTTTTCATATTCTCCTCCTGCCCCCACGCACTACTCATTGTGTTTAGTGGCTTAATTTCCCTAGGAGAGAAACCTTTTTAAATATAAGTATCATTTTTACTTCTTCAAACTGCATTGGGTTTTGCCAGCCATCTGTGACGACAAGGCAATAGACTTGGCATGTGTCGCAATCTTAGCTGAAGAATGTAATTTTCCTATCATTTCCAACACAATTTTTTTCCCCTCATCATCTGCAGAATAAATGCTCTTATTAAAATTTTAAGAAGCTAGTGACTCATCATATTAAGCAACTAAAGAACATTTTCCCCTGGGTAGTAAATGAACTTTTTTCCTCTTGATATCTGAAGTACAGCACTAGTACTATCCTAGAGGGAAGAAAAAGAAAATGAATGCCAAAAATGTTGATAGAGAAAGGGCTGGAATTTCACAGATACTGAGCAAGCAGTTTTTTCAGCGCAGACAGTGATGCTCGTCTTTGTAAACACGTTAAAAATATGGAAGTATGTGTTTATTTTTTAACTGCATTGTAGGTGAGTATAGGTTTTGAAAATGACAATTTCTTCACTTGTTTCCCCACACAAACCATTGTGTTTATAGAGCTTAGTTTTGTCAAACCCTAACAAATAACTTGTGCTTCTGCAGAATGATTAGAATGCTGCACCGCAGCAACATCTCTGCATGTCTTTTCTCCTCTTTCTCTCTTCTCTAATGAGATTTGTGTGGAAGTGGCTTTAAATATATAGCCTATATTGCTTCACATCAGTTCTACTGATGGTTTTGAGGTAAGTTATAAAAAAATCTAGGCTTTTGCAGGTTTTGTCTCAGTCATGTTATTTTATGCATTTGAATAAGGTAAGTGTAATGTTTTCCATTGTTGGACAATATCATCATTTGGAAGAGAAAGTTTAAATTAGTTCCTAAAAAAAGCAATTGTTCCCTTTTAAGTATAAATTTTTTTTTGCTTCCCAACAAATTTGCTTTGATATGTCTGGTACTAATACAACAAATACTGTGGTCTCAAAGTTGGTTACTTTTTCACCCTTAGAAGCTTGAGTTTTGTTATGTGAGTCTGGAATATAATGGTTGATAATCTTCCTGGGAAGTACATTAATTTTAAAGCACGTGTTCTCCCCAAGCAACAGTATTCTGTGACTTCATCACTTGTAGCCTCACTTCAGATTTCAGGAGAGCAAGAAACAAGATGGTATCTAGTGAATATGTATCACATCATAGAAATTGTGCTTGCTTTTAAAAATTGATCATGCAGCAGTTTGCATGAACAAGAATGTACATTGCATTTACAAGAAGTAAATTGCATTTATAGTTTCAGCTGTGTTCATGAATAGCTCAGAAACATAACTGTGCTGGTGGAGCTCATGGTTATAAACAGATGCTATTACAGATTGCCTGTCTTGCTTTTCCAGTGCATTTCAATGCTGTCTTAAACCAAGTGGATGTTCACAGTGCTATACTGCATGGCACAGAAATGAAAAGCAAATGTAACATTGCGTAACTGTTAACGTTAACGATGCATGATGATACATTTAAGTAACTGCGTAGCATTGGTTTTCTACCTGTAATGCTGCTTTTCTCCCTCTTCTTTCCTTGTCCTGGTGTTTGTTGCTGTTGGTGCTTATATCTTTGTTTAGGTTGTAAGTTTCAGGCAGACGAATTGCCTTTTGGTTTGTTTTATGGGGTTGTGGGTATGTTTCTGAGAGCTGAAAATATAAATAATCATGCCAGTGGTGATTTGGAGTATAGGAGGGTGGGAGGACCCCTTGAAGCAGAATTGCTTGAAGAATTGAATGCTGATTTCCACAATTGCACTTTCTATAAGTTGAGCAGACAGAATTATTTTTAGCTCTTTAATTTTAGTATGTTCCTACAGCAGATGTTTAGGTGCTTGGATTGTCACTAATGCTTGAGCATTGGTATGTTGGAGAAGAGTAGAAGGAAGGAGTGTTGACTAATAGACATCTGCGTATTGTAACATGAATGACCTTTGTCTTGCTGCTCAGACTGCATGATTATTGGAATAATCAGGATAACCTTTCATCCTAAGGCTTATTATTATTTTTATTTTTTATTTAGTGAACGGAAGGGCCTGGTAGGTTGCTCTGAAATTCTACTATATTTTATGGGGTTTATAGTCTCTTAGCAACTTAAACTGTACATGATAGAGCTTTTGCTCACCAGCTGTCCAAGTTAAAATGCAGAACATAATAGCATATTTCTGTGGCTCATTTTGATGTGAACAACTATCTCTCTAATAGATTTCTCCTTGTTGACTGGGCTGGTGTCTGTTGTGTTGCAAGAGCAGATATTCTTTAGGATTAAAGCGCTTAGGTTCTGATAAATATTTATTTAGTATTGTTGTTTTTGCATAAAAAATAAAATATATGTAACATGCAAACAGATATGAAACCATTTTATATGAAGTCTCAAAAATGTTAGTAATTTCTATTGCCATTTGCAATGAGAGATGAAATATTGTATCTCAAAGATGAATATTCTCCTTCTGGTTTGGATATGGCATAACTTTTGCTGAGTAGCAAGGGTTGTTCTGTGCATGTGTATGTCTGCGCATGTTTGTGCTAATTATGTGGTTCTTTCAAAGTTGGGGAATAGAAAATATCTCCCTTCCTCAACCCAGAAGAAATCTGCATCTCTGAAACGTGAGATTTGATTGCCCCTCTTCAGTGTGCGTGATTTAAAATAGTCTCAAAATTAGACAGTCTATGATGCAAGTCTTGCTTCAATATTTGAATCTAGTGAATGTGTGTTTACAGTCTCATGTGACTGAGATGCACTTGTCATTTCTTTAAATGCATCTAATGCTGGGTTTTTATCCCACTGTTCTCCTGCTACTTGAACTGCAATGCAAAGATTAAGTCGTTAATAATTTGAAAACCTTTGTAATAGGAGAATCTAGAACTAAATACAGCAGAATCCTTTGTCTTCAATCGTCTTGGATCATTTAGTGATTTATATGTAAACATCAGATGAAAAAGGAGGGATGAGGCATTTACAGTACTAATAGTTCGCGTATTTAAGCTTTCCAGTGCATTGCCAAATTCATCCCAGCAGTATTCTCCAGTAACATATTCGTAAAGTAAAACCCTATAGTTTGAGGCACATCCATATGCCTGTTTTGATTTATGCCGTGCTCTGCTATGCATGTTAGAACGCAACAGTGTTTCTGGCCTGAAGAAATTGTAATTAAGAAAAAAAACCAAACCCATATCACTTACATTGCATATATTTTGATGTTTTAATGTGTATGTTAGCCACCTGCACAAGATTTGACAAAGGTTGTTACTGCGCTCTTTAGCATCCAAGGATTGTTAAATATATGTAGGAGGTAATCGTTCTACCTTTTTTGACCATTTCAGAATTCTTACAAACACCTGTGTACTCTTAAGGCTAACTACTTATTTCCATTGAACGTTCTTCTGTGTCGTAGGTAGTTAAGAATTAAAGGAGTTTTCTTGATACATGTTGTGAAGACTACTGAAAAAATACTCATAAGCTTGTAATTTTCTTTATTCTAGATTTCCTCTTACTTTCCTCCCTTTAGTTCAGGGAGCATCTGGATGATGCACTTAGTCATATGATTCAGTTTTAGGTAGTCCTGTGAGGAGCAGGGAGTTGAACTTGATGTTCCTAGGTTTCTAACTGAGTATAATTCTATTGTGTTGACTATAAAAGATATTAATCTTCCTACTTCTCTTCCCTTTCCCTCAAAAAAAAAAAAGGGGGTGGGGAGAAACATATTAATCTGAAATGAGAATATAGGAATGATACAAATGAAGGAGTTCTTACTATTAGATTACGAATGGGAGAGTGAAACTGCAACAACAGTCTAAAATGCTAGGTCTGGAATAAAATTTCTGTAATCAGTATTTTCACATATCTGAATGTTAATATAAGTGGTATGAAGAATGTTGTAGTCACTTGATTACTATTGTAGAAGATCTCAAGATCTGCTTTCTGTGTTTCGTGGAACAAGGACAAAGTCTAAAAACCAGGAATCGTATGCAGCAGTAATTCTGTGTAAATCTATGTTGTTACACTTAAGAAAACAGTGAAATTAAATGACGCTGATAACCCGATTTT
Organism: Buceros rhinoceros silvestris; assembly: GCF_000710305.1. Taxonomy (NCBI): domain Eukaryota; kingdom Metazoa; phylum Chordata; class Aves; order Bucerotiformes; family Bucerotidae; genus Buceros; species Buceros rhinoceros. Next base: position 40,916 of record NW_010397048.1, on the reverse strand, counting down.
GTGGTTAACCTTAGTGTGTTGTTCGGTATATCGAAATGTACTCTGTAATTGTCCAGGGACTGTTTCCAGAAATAAATACATGCTCTGAATAATTTCTCACAAGTCTTTTCTCAGACACATTCATGCCAAAGTGCTTTGCCTTTTTGTTTTCAGAGTTGCAATAGTTTCCAAGTCCTTTGAAGGAAAAACCGATCGAACAGAAGACTGGTATGGAACACAGTACAAGCAAGAAGCGATTTCTGATGAAGTTATTAAGGCATGTTAAAGCTTCTAATATATTCTATTATCTGCAAGTGAAAGACAGGGTAAATTTTTAATTTTCTAATTGAGTTGAAGGGAGAACTTAAATCTGCTCCTCTGTAGCATGAAAATTGTACAATGAGTCTGTTCATATTATGATGAGTACGTCTCTTACATTGGTGTTCAGATATCAAATATGTATTACACAGGACAGGTACATTTTCATGTTTTAAACCATGATAAGTACAGGGAATGTTACACAATTTTTTGTATGAAAGATCCGTAATATGCAGTGGCTACTTAAAAATGTAAGCATTAACTTTTTAAAGCTTAGAAGTCTCTATTAAATGTTAGCAAACTAATCTGTTCTGAGGAAATGAATCTTTTTACAACTGCTATATGTAACTGTGTTTCTGAAGTTGTTTTCTTACAACTTGGAAAATGAATATATTTTACCAGTTAAATGACTTTCTAAAAATCAAAACTTCAGCAAAGAAGGTGGGCAAATCTGTATTGAAACATGTTATTTATCTTTTCTTTTAAGAAGAGATGGCTGTAAAATACACGCTAGACCTGCTGAGCATGCTTTGAACAGGCATTGCATAGAAACACTTTACTTCCTTTAGCTTGTGCGTACCTGTCGTCTTGATTAGAATTCTTGCCTTGTTTAATACCTTTCATTTGGAGTTCACAATACCAGCAACGAGACGTAGAACCACCTTCCACTCTACTGCTGATTTTTCAATTTTTTTTTTTTTTTTATCTTTAGTCTTCCTTCTCGGAGCTTAATCCTGCTGATAGCCTACTCCAACTTAGTTTCCCAGATATTTCTCTCTTTCCC
>NW_010397048.1:0-39754 GCF_000710305.1 Buceros rhinoceros silvestris | reverse complement strand
TTTCCCTGTTATCTTAATAACGTTTAAGATACTGAGTGGAATATAAACTAGTGGAATACATTTTAAAATCTTTTGCAACAGCATAAAAGAAATAAATATATATCCATTAAATAAGCAGAAATTCTACTCAGCCTCATTGTTTCTCCTACTTATCTAGAAATGGCAAAATGCTGACCTGAATGGGAAATTCAAGCTTCCAATGAAGAATGAGTTCATTCCTACTAACTTTGAGATTTTGCCATTGGAAAAAGATGCCACACAGTACCCTGCCCTTGTCAAGGTAAGCTACCTGTATTTGGTCTACTTGCTAGTTGACCTTCTGGGAAGTTAGCAGTTAATTCCTATGTATTTTTAAAATACAGATCGTGTCATATTCTGAAGTACAATGAACAAAAAAGTACAGAACTTAAAATATATTGCCAGAAAGACAGTAGAAGGTTCATTCTTGCTTAAACTTTGGATTATGGCCGTTTGGGTTCCTACGAAAATGAAACTACAAACAGCTGGAACTCTCTTTGCCCTTTTGAAAGTGTGTTAACGATTGCTAGAAATAATATTAAAGCTGTTTGTTCAGCAGAAGATTATCTGCCACTCTTTTTGAGCAGTGTTCGGTAAGTAGAGGGTGTAGACAAGGCTATTCTTTTGTAACTGTGTGGGGAGAAAGCTTGTGATTGCATGGAAAAAGGGAGAGGGATGTAAACATGTAAATAAACATCACTTTCCCGTCTCTTGGAAGCATCATTTAATGATCTCAATACATTTTGCAAGTCTCAGTTTTTCTGAATACCTAGAATTTACTCCTCATTTTGAAAGCATCGTTGTCTTTGCTTATGCTCATGTCTGTTCTAGGCTTAGTTGGAGGATAAACAGGAAAAAATCTTCTGCAACTGCATGTTGAGCTTTAGCTTGAATACTCAAATCAGAAATAGTTTTTGCCTTAGTGCAGAGACATCCTTCAGGAAATGGTATTTGTTCTGCACAGAGCTTTTTAGGTATATACTTGAAGCAGTATTATTAACAGTGGAGGACTTTGAGCATATGTTTATGCTCATCCTGAATTGAAACCCTGAACCTCATCGGGGACACATAGTACAGCTCTGTTAAATAACTCTAATGGCTGTGCTACAGAAACTTGATGGTTCTTCAGTCTCTCTGTAGCACGTAGGCAATTGATCCACACAAAAGCTTTGCTTTAAGGCATGATTGCTTCAGAAATGTATTTGCTTTTAATTTTTCCTTTCCTTTTAAAATATGTTTTCTGTGGGAAAATGTTTTTAATCTTCTCTGCTTGATGAAATAGACATTATCTATTTTGCCTGCATCTCTTATTTTCTTCCCAGCCATATGCCTGTGCTATTTTCCTTTTGTGGGCCTGGCATTTGTCTGTCCCCATAGCAAAACAGTGCAAGAACTAAATCAGCAGAGATTAGCTGTACAAAAAAGGCAATTTTTCTGCTATTTTCTACGCCTAAGTGAGCTTACTATGAACTGGAGCAGTAATGCGGAGAAAAGAAGAGAGAGAACCTAAGTGCAGGAACAGGATGGCCATTTTCACTGGCAGCATGAGGCTAGGTGAGCTTTGTTGTAATGGTACATCTTGACCTGAAAACCCCCCAGGAAAGAGGGCCAGTCACTACTGTGGACTGCAGCTGGGATCTCCAGCTATTGGATCAGCATCTCCAGGCAGATAGACAGGCTCTACAGTTTCTCATTCTGTCCCTGATTTAAGATGTATTCTAAACTGCATACTAGCAATTCAACGGAATAAAGAATTTGTTGTCTTGGAGAGAAGCTGTAGTTTGGCTTTTTTGCATAAATCAAATATTGTTTTGAGGAAGGTGTACTGTAAGAGAGTTACTTATTTTATGCAAAAAGGAGGAGGAAAATACAGTGCCAAATCCCTGAAAAGCAAAGAACATCTGCTCAAAAGTATAAGAAAAGGGAACAATTTTGCATTTAAAAGTTTTCTGTTATGTATATCAATTTAAAGAAAAGGTATTGGGGGGCGTAAAGTTAACTAGAGTTGGAACAGAGACAATCAATTTCACAGCTTTCTGGGAGAAAAAGCAGTAGAAGATTTTTTTAAGTTCTTTCCTGTACTAGAAGATTATTCTAAAAAATTTTGGTGACAGATCTTTTAACTAATTTGCAACTAGTTTTATTGCTCTTTCTGAATGTGTATTTTTTTTGTTACCAATGTTACTTTAAAACAACATACAATGCATTAATATTTTTTTAATAATAGCATTAAATACACTATTATATTCTTAGTCTAAAACGTGTAACTATGTGCTGCTGTAGTGCTGCATAATGACATCTTTTGATGCCAGCATTAGCAGGGAACTTTGTGAAGCCAACTTCTGTCTTTGATCACTCTTGCTCTGGAAAAGTAGTTCGCATTTTGATCATAAGCCCATTCACAATGCTGCAGCCATTTAACTGCTTGTTAAGGTGACTTATGGTAAGAAGAGTCTCAATAAGGATAGATGGATGCATACACATGTGTATAGCAAGAATTTGAGGGGACAACACTAAACTGAATTTTGAAGAGAAGAGGCTTTGAAAAGTAGTGTAATATATTGCAGTTAAAAGTTAGGTGACTTAACCTCTTTTCTTGACACAGGACACTGCTATGAGCAAACTGTGGTTCAAGCAAGATGACAAATTTTTTTTGCCAAAAGCTTGTCTCAACTTTGAATTTTTCAGGTATGCGTTATTAACTATATCACATTGCTCTCCAAAAGTTTCTTATTTGTTGGGGATCTGCATTTCTGTGGCAAAAAAATTCTTGCACGTATTGAGGCTTTAAAATGTTTTTCCTTCCTTGGGAATGCATAATATGATACAAATAGCAGGAAGGCTCATGTAAGTTATGCAGTAGTTGAGTATCAAGAAGTTCAAGGTGCCCTATCTATATTAACAGGAAAAGTTTAGTAAAAAAAGTAAAAATAGCTCTAAAACAAATTTTCTTCTATGTTTTATTTGCTATACCTGAAACATGCCTGCAAATAGGACCTCCTACATATTGCAGTATGCCTCTAAAAATGGCTGTGTTGTTATTTTTAATAAAATAATTGTGATTTAGTAATTAAAGATAGTTTTCTTTATAAAATGATATTCTGATCATGGTTTTGGTTTCAGTTTGTTTTAATTTGCCTAATGTAAGCCAGTGTAAAATTCTAAGTGCTTTAAATTGTGGGATTTTATTTGACTGACACTACCAGTTGACTTTTTTTTTTTAGAAGAACACTGTCTATATTATCAATAAGTGTTTGATTCTTACATCAAGATGCATGATAAAGTGCTGTAATGTTAATTCTGGTCTTGCATTATTTTCATCACAGGAAAATTATCTTTTTTTTTTTTTCTAAGTGAGTATGACGATGATCTACCTTAGAAATTATTACTTGAAAATAATGCTAACTTTTGAATTAAAGTACTGCTGTCTTTTGAGAGCAGCTATTTTTGCACTGGACTACTGAAAGTGAAACTAATTTCATGAACTCTTCTTGATCTGATTAAATGAATCAGTGATACTGCTGAAAAGGCCATTATGTGGGTTCTGATAGGTGCTCATAGATGCACTGCTGAGTCCTTGTTTTGAGTGACCTCTTGAAATTTTTCTTGGCAGAATTTTAGAGGGTTTTTCAGACAGTGTCAGTTCTTGGTACTGGTGTTGTTGGTACCAATTTGGGAAAAATACGTTGACTGGGCGTTTCTTCTTCCTCTTTACTTTGTGAGACCATGGGGCAAACATTACAATTGTTTCAACTTGGTGTCAGGAAGGGCAAGATCAAAATGGTAATTGCCCATCTGATATTCAGAGAACAACAATTGCAGTACTTTGCCCTTTTTGTTCATGCTTGGTGGCTTTCCCTTATACTGTGTTTGAACAAAATCCAAAATAGAATTTTATTTACGGACACTGAGTTTGTTATGCAGTTGTGTTGGATGATTTTAAATCAATTCCAAATGAACTATGAGTGTTCCAGTCTCTATACCAGTCTACGAACAATGTAAAGATAATAATTAATTTTATGCAGAGCACAAAAAGGTATAACTGCGTGCATATATGCACAGTATCGTAGAATAGAATGGCTTGCGTTGGTAGGAACTTTTAAAGTTCATCTAGTCCAACCCTCCTGCAGTGAGCAGGGACATCTTCAACTAGATATGTGGTGATAGTCTCTTTCCCAGGTAGATTTGTACTTTTATCTTGGTGAGCCCTCAGCAAAGCCAAGAGTGACTTGCTGACTAATGTAATGGAGTGATTTGCCTCTTTCCTCCTAGGAACGGTTAGAGATAGGAAGCTGGCTTTTTTTCTTAGAGTTGAGGGCAAGGAGTCTTTCCTTTTCTTTAAAAATAAGATGGTAATTGTGTGTGAACAGATGTGAGAAGATTTTGACCATACTGGGTACATCATCTCCAAAAGAAGCTGTAAGCAGGTTTGTCTGGTTTTGATACTTAAGATTCTTAGTTAATCTCTCTCTGCTTTGAGACTGGTCATGCTGATGGTCATTGGAGAAAATGGGGAAATGTATGGTGTTTGTTCATGACACTTAATGAAATTACCTATAGCTCTTGTGACCAAGTGAATTGGTGAATAAAGACATCTTAATAACATGGGTTATCATGAGAAGTTATAGCCTCAGTTCTAGACTAGAACGTGGTGGCTGTGCTGCCTTGTAGGAGATTACAAGAATTTGTTCATACCATAGACTGCTTCAGTAAGATAGAAAAAAATAGGATTTCTTCTGCCTGCAGCTCTGATGATCATCACTCACTGGAAGAATTCCCAACCCAGATGTTATAGCAGCAACTATAGATGAATTTTGAAGATGAATTAAAGATGAGGAGGGTGGTTTCACCCTTAAACATACGAATCTAGTAGGAACTATCTGAGTACATGAACCTCTTGAAGTTGCCTTGTTCCAAAACTGAAAACCCTGACATGGTACAAGTCTTGCATTTAAGAAACACTGCAGTAAAAACCTCCAACAAAGGACTTAGTATCATCCTTTAGACTGGATAAGCTTTTGCTTTTGTATGAGTTATGATTTAAGAAGTTGATAAGTGTTCTTTTTTTAAAAGGAAGCAAAATAAAAATGTAATGTGCTGTTATTTTGAAAAGTTTCTAAAGGTAGTTATAAATTCTGCACTTCAAGTTTCACAAGGTTTAGAGAGACAGATACTGAAAACACAGTGGTAATTATTTTTAACTGGGCTCTTGCTACCTTCAAGCTATTTGACTTGCTCAAAGTTACACAGGATCAACACCTCAGTGCTGTTTTCAGCTGTGTCACCTACAGCTCAGTTTTGAAGGGGAAAAGACTAGACTCATGAGTTTTCAAAGACGCTATCAGGGATTGCGTTGTTCTGCTTCCTCAAGTCTAGTCAAAAAAAGGTACACTACAAATAAGGATTTATTTACAGAGTTTTTATTAGTAGAAGGCAACTCCCGTAACGATGTTATAATAATTGTTTTCTCTTACTTTTTTACTTGAGGATTAATGTTTCAGGAGTCTTCATTATTTTCTAAACTCCCAGTTGGCCTTTGCCAGCTGAAGGAGTATACAGAAGTTATAACTGATACAGACACAGTAATTACTCGGAGTAAGTCTCTTTTCTAGTATCAAAATAGAAAAGGAATACGTGACTTTGGAGGAGGGTTTATGAAAGCATAGGACTGACCTTCATCTTGCTTTGAATTCAGTCTTAATTAAAAATTTCAATATTAATTGGATTTGTATCTTTGGGCATATCACAATTGTTCAGTTTTGGGAAATTCTCCTCGTAGGGAGAAATGCAAATAGCAGAGTCCTCTTTGTTATTTTCTGCTAACCTGTTTGCTTAAGTTACACAAGGCCAAGCCCAGAATAATTAACCCCAGGACAGTAAAAAAGCATATTCTAGTCTAAGATTTCGGACTATAGTTGGGTCTGCTTCTCTAATAAATTTTATTTTTGTTTTTAAGTGTTTTTCCCATGCTTGCTTTCCTTAATGTAAATGGCAGGAAAAGCCAAGACCTCACCAAAATCTGCAAGGAACTTTCTTAAAAATAACCTTTGCAATGTATTTTAAAGCCATCCATCACCATTTGTCTTGTGGTAGTGTGATCTTTGTTCTACATTAATGTTGGTATATGCTATGAAATACCATGCTGTATAGGCATAAAGATATATAATAGCATGTCTCCGAATGCTATTAGTGACTGCTTAGGGAAAATAAATGCAAATGGTGTGGGTTTGTGTTGTAAGCCATACCCTGACAGGAAGTTGTTTTAGATACTGTTGATTATTTCTGTGAAATTGATAATGAATTTACACGCACCTCAGAATCTTTAGAAATAAATATTCAATCATAGTACAAATAACTTGTCTTGACTTTGCAAATCTTTAAAACATACAGGTATTTAATAATTAGTGCAGCTGTAAAGTGGCTTGACTCCTGGAGCTGCATTTCTTTTTTGAGAAATTTACAGCAATAATGTGTGTGATCAGGTATTTCTAATACAAGAGTTAGAGCCTTACAGTTGTTGCCATTAAAAAGATAATGCAAACAATTATAGTGGTATGAAGCTGGATATGCCAGAATTCTTTGCTGAGTTGAACTTAGCAAGTACTGCATGTTTTTCTTACCACAAATTGCTAATCTCTTAATTTTTGTAATAGAAACTGCTTTGCTTTCTGATAGTGTAGAAGTATTAAATAAATTTATATGTGGGCTTTCATTTCATTCTATTAAGTTATGTTGATTGTTCAGGGTGTATTTAGTTTATTTGACTCCTGGTGAATTCTGACTGTGCAGCAAAGTAAATACAATGTCTTGATTCATGAGCACAAATAGAATATCTTCGGAATCTTCAATATATTTAGGCATCACTCAAACCATAAGCAAGCTAAATAATTGTTTTCAGGTATGTTTATATTCATCTTCAAAATTGGAGTGCTTCATAATGGGATCCATCAACGTACTTGCAGTAACTATTGTTTCCTTCAGATCAACTTAAAAGGCCAAAAGAAACTGAGAAGTAATTTTAAACTGCATATTTTACTTTCAACATTTTCTTCCAGCCCATTTGCTTACGTGGATCCCTTGCATTGTAACATGGCCTATTTGTACCTTGAACTACTCAAAGACTCCCTCAACGAGTATGCATATGCAGCAGAACTAGCTGGCTTGAACTATGATCTCCAAAATACCATCTATGGGATGTATGTAAGTACCCAAACCAAGGAAAAGCTTAGAGCCTTAAATAAACTTCCCATCAACATTTTTATCCTGATTCGATGGAAGGACTTCTTTTTAAAGAATGGGTCTAAGGCTGTTACTCCTTTTGATCTTGGTTGTTAACCATTCTTTCTTTAATTTGAATTTTAAGTTGAATTTTATTCAAAGTCTTCAACAATCTTTCCACTCATACTAAACAAATTTTCTTCTTTATTTTTATATCATTCACTAAATTAATTAGTTGTAAGATTTATTCCTTCATTTAAAAAAAAACAACCAACCCTAATCCAAGCTTACATATTTATTTCAGTTTGTCAAATATCTACTAAAATCTTTCTGACTGTTGGGGTGAAAGGCCCCCTTTTCATACTATTAAATAAATAGCTTCAGCTTTCCCGTTCAAGAACTACTGATCATGAGGCTGCATATACATACTCTTCAGTCATGTTTCTTCATCCATTATTTTATCACTGCTTGAGGTATCAAGGCATTTCTTTTGTTTTTCTTTTTGTTAGTCGCTACATTTATGCTGATCCTCTCCATTGCAACATGACATACCTGTTTATCAGGTTATTGAAGGATGATTTAAAAGAGTATACATATGCAGCACGCCTCTCAGGTTTGGTCTATGGCATTGCATCAGGAATGAATGCAATACTTGTAAGTAAGAAAAAAATGCAGGAGGAAATGAGACAGCTTGGGAGTTGTTGAGCTTGGAGAAAGCGTTTGACTTCTGCATTTCTAAATGAGATGGTTAATGTTTTTTTCCTTGCATATATCTCATGGATTAAAGGCAAAGCAAAACTGTATTTTAATCAGTCCTGAGTGACCTATTTAATATTGCAGTGTCTTGTGGCCACGTGTGCGGTGCAGTTGTTGCATGGTTTTACTTGCTTGCATGGTAATCTTGAAAGTACTGTTGTTGGTTTTTGTAAAAAAAAGATTAACTTTTCTCTTGAATTAATCTGGGCTTTATAGATTTTGCTATAATTCTCTGATTCTGCTGTAGTGAGCTGTGGAAATTGCGCATGTGTTCATTAGAATGCAATGCTTTTCCTTAGCGTGTTTGTTTCTATTACGTGTTTTATAATCTGTTTTAAAGTGCTGACAATACTTACTTGATAAACATTGATACTATGATAAATGATGATCCTATGAGATTTATGATAGATTTTAACAGTCTCTCTTGAAATTCTGTTAAAAGCTTTTATTGACCATCATCTTATTCCAAACTGTGTTTTGAAATTTCCTGTAGAAGTATTTTCCAAAGTGTCTTAGTAGGAGAATATACTGTATATTGTCTTGAATTTCCTGTATGAAAGAGAGTGCTGCAGTTTGTTTTGGTTTTTTTTTTTTTTAAATTCAATGCAAATCTCATTTCCTGGTAGCATTCACTTAACTTACAGCAAACATGGTTATCTATTCTCAGTTTCAAAGCTTGCTGGTCGAAGTTAATTTTTTTGGGAAAAGCCAAAAACCATAGGGGGGGTGTGTGTGTAATTTTATTATTTTTTTTGTCATAGTTGAGAAATCTGGAGTTATTTTAAATATTAGCTGGTTTTTGTAGGGTTTTTATAGTCTATTACTGTAAAGATTATATATTTTACTCGATTTTGATATCTGAGAGCTTCTAATATTCTTTTCTGTATCGTGAGAAGTGTTATAGTCAGTGGGTATAACTGTACAGTGTTAATACTTTAAGCAAGGACAGATGCTACACTGAAAACAATTACCCGTGGTGATTGTTGAACAGTTCGGGGGTTTATGCTAATTTTAGGATATCAGCCTTTATGATAAATCCATTTATAATAGCTTTTTCTTCAAATTCATGGTTCAGGTATGTTTCAGCAACTACAGAAGAAAAAAAATCTTACTACTGGAATGTAGGAATTCACCTGTATGTTGGTTTGTGTCCTAAACCCTATTTTTACCCTTAATAATTAAACCGTGTAAATCCAATTAAATTCCTGATTCAAGATACCAAATTCTGAAGTTTTTTTCCCCCAAAAGGCCTTCTAATGGCTTTTATCACTAGACAAACTTTCTGTAGCTTGATGCAATCAAATAGTAATTTTTCAGTTTCTATGTTGTTTTTTTCAAATGACCAAGGTTATTTCATGTACAGTTTAAAAAAAATTGTGTATGATCAGCTCAATATCTCATTACAATTGTAGACAAACTACCTTGCTGTATCAGTCCAGCACCATCCTGGTTATAGTTTGTGCTGCTGTTGACAGTACCCCTTTTTATTTTAGCACTTCCACTTCCACTTGGCTTACTTCCACATAACATAGAATATTTTTTGAGCAACAAGATAATCATGAAACAAGTTTAAAAGTAAATTGGAGACAATATTTAAGAAGACTGTTAATCTAGATTTCATTACCAAAATGAGAAAAGCAGCGAAAACCATTTTAGTACTCCAGAGTACAATACAGTAGTTCACTGACTGGACTCAATACTTGTAAGCATTAAAAAAATCTGTATTCTGAGTACAATTTACTTACACTGGCATGAAGGTACATTTAATTCTCTGCATTCATAACTCCTGGGCAAATATGGAATATTATATTTATCAGTTATGTATCTTTTGATGGGTAAAGGGATTTTATTTTGCAATGAGCTAATGTTGAGTGACATTAAATTTAGAGTGAGTGTTGAAAAGTGTATTGTTCATGGAATTACACAAGACTTGGTAATGGTTTTATTCTTTTATTTTGCACGTTTAAAGCATATAATTCATTTTTTCCATAGCTTTCTGTAAAAGGTTATAATGACAAGCAACATATCTTGCTGAAGAAGATCATTGAGAAAATGGCTACTTTTGAGATTGATGAAAAACGATTTGAAATTATCAAGGAAGCGGTAAGCTACATGAGAAATTTACATTTTGGATTAATTCAAAATTGAATGCATTGGCTTGAAATGAAGTCTGAGGGCTGATTATCTGTGGAAATACAGAGTGAAATTCTGCCTTACTGGGACTGCAGAAGCTTTTTTCTTTTGTTTTTTTTGTGGCCATGAGTTCCCCAGAGCATTTATATTGCATTCTTTGGACAAAAATAACTGGGCCTAGAATCTTCTTTCAGTCAGTTTTTCTTACGATTGATCAAGGGACTGCAACTCGCTTTGATAGGAGTAGAAATCTAAGAGAGGGAACGGCAGTGTGAAATCTTAACTTTATATTCTATTTTGCAATTTGGAAAAGCCCCAGTGGGATCTAGTCATAAAAGAAGGTGAAAATGGATGAAGGTGGAAAGGAGGTGTTGAAAAGATTTGCAACATTTCTTCTACCCAGATGTGAGGAGGAGCTCTGCACCTGGGCCAGGATCCTTTGGTGCAAAAGTAACCAGCTGGTTAAGTACACGCTATCTTCTTAGGAAGTCTCACTTCCTAAATTTAATGACTTATCTATATATATATATGGAATGTAAGATAGTTTTTTGGGGTATTTTTTTAGCTCCTGAGGTAAATTTATGAACAGCGATTATATTTCCTAAGCCAAACAAGAAATATAAATGTTCTTCGGGTGCTTTCTTTAGAGCAAGACAGAAGTAAAACAAAGGAAGTTAACGAATTGGATATTGGCACTCATAGCAATGAATTGTGGAGGTATAAATAAGTGCACAAGGATTAGATTGGAGTTGCGCGGACTTCTTGCCCTTGAAGCTTGCATATAGTCTTCAGAGCTAGGGCTGCAGGGAAGACCACTCCATGCCTGCTATAGTCTTGCTTTAATCCTCTGGTGAGGATTTTTGGATTAGTGACTGGTATAGACAGACACCAGTGCCATCTTTAGTTCGGTACTGTTTCATAGGAAATTCTAAGCAGGTGGATATCACACATGAGGTAAGTTTATTATAACAGCACTTTATGTGGAGCTTTGTACCTAAGATACGTTAATTGTCTGGAAAGTTTTAACTTGATATGCCAAATGTCAAGGTAAAAAACCTCAACCTATAGGTCTGTGAATGATCTATTTTGGGTGATTGTCTATTAATTTGTTTCCCAGATTGTCTTTATGGTTTGCTTGAACTTTGTCTCTATATAATGCATGTTTTGTCATTTCACAGACTTTGTTACATAGGCCTTTTGTGTATGTAAAAAAAAAAAAAAAAAAAAAAAGGAAAAAAAAAAAAAAAAAGACAAATAGATTAAATTCATATTGTGAGTTCTGTCCTGGAAATGTTAGTCAGAAGAGAAAAAAAAAAAAAAAAAAGGACAAAATAAAAAAAAAAGTCAAATCAGATGGGGAGACTGCAGTTTTGCCCCTCATGTCTGCACCAACCAGATAAGGGAGATACCAGCTTCTGACTTCTCTTTGGAACAGATAGCAGGATGCATTCTCAGCAATGTCATGCTCACTGTTTCTCACTTATGAGCCTTTAAATGGGTTACTTTTCTCTTGTACTGGAGGTGATTCCATCTTGCCAAAACTATTAGTTTGCACTGTCTAGGTCCTTTGGTAGAGGAAAAAGGTTTTGCTTATTTTGTGAAGATGCAACTGGACTAGAAAGGAGTTTTATGGAGAAGTTAAATGATTCTTCTCCTATACGTCCTTTATCCAGGCAAAGAATTTTGCAGATGTTCCTGTATTTTTCTAACCAAGTCAGCCTAGGGAAGCAACTGGGAGAAAAATATACTTTCTAGTATTTCCCCATCCCACCTTGGCACAGTCATCATAGAAGGCATATTTCCTGGGTAGAGCAATTTGATCTAAATACTTAGGTCTAACTGCAATAATTTAATTTCCAGTTGTTAATTTTATGAGGAGTTTGGTTTCGTGCTCATGCACTGGTGGAGTTCACAGTCCTGAGGAATTTGGATCAGGTGAAGGGTAAAGTCAGGACTCTGAATTTTAGGAAAGAACTTCCAGCTCTTCAAGGAGTTGGTAAATAGGACCCCGTGGGAAACATCCCTCAGGGACAAGGTAGCAGAACATTGCTGATGGATCTTTAAGGACTCTTTCCATAGAGCACAAGAGCTCTTGATCTGCAAGTGTAAAAAATCTGGCAAGGAAGGGAAGAGACCAGCATGGCTGAATCAAGACCTGCTGGTCAAACTAAAGGGCAAGAAGGAACTGCACAAAAAATGGAAGCAGGGACAAGTCTCCTGGAAAGAGCATAGGGACACTACCTGGTTGTGTAGGGATGAGGTCAGGAAGGCCAAGGTGTGGCTGGAGCTGAACTTGACAAGGGATGCAAATAATAATAAGGGCTTCTACAGGTACGTTAATCGGAAAAAGAAGGTTAAAGAGAGCACATCCCTCTGATGAACATGACTGACAAGCTAGTTACCACAGATGAGAAGGCTGAGGTACTCAACAGCGTTTTTACCTCGGTCTTTGCTGATAACCTCTCTTCTCACACCCCCCAAGTTGATGGACCAGCAGATGGGGACTAGGCAGGCAAGGTCCCTTGCACTGTAAGAGGAGATCAGGTTTGTGACCATCTAAGGGACCTGAACATGGTCAAAGAAACTTTTTTGCCTCGATCTTCATAGACAACCTCTTTTCTCAAAACTCGCACATTGATGGATGGTGGGGGGTGAGGAGAGTAGAGGGGCAAAGTCCCTCCCACTGTAGGAGAAGATCAGGTTCTTGACCACCTGAAGAATCTGAACATACATAAGTCTATGGGACTTGATGAGATGTACTCTAGAGTCTTGAGGGAATTGGTGGATGTTGTTGCCAAGAAACTCTCCATGATATCTGAAAAGTCCTGGCAGGCAGGTGAAGTCCCTGGTGACTAGAAAAAGGGAAACAGGTTTAAAAAGGGTAGAAAGGAGGACCCTGGGAACTACTGACCTGCCAGCCTCACCTCTGTGTCTGGGAAGGTCATGGAACAGATCCTCCTAGAAGCTGTGCTAAGGCATGTGGAGAACAGGGAGGTGATTTGAGGCAGCCAGCATGGGTATACAAAGGGCAAGTCCTGCCTGGCCAATCTAGTGGCCTTCTGTGATGAAGTGACTGCATTGGCAGACAGGGGAAAAGCTATGGATGTTACCTGTCTGGACCTCTGCAAAACCTTTGACATGGTCCCTCACAACATCCTTCTCTCTAAATTGAAGAGATACAGATTTGATAGGTGGACCATTTAGTGGATAAGGAATTGGTTGGCTGGTTGCATCCGGAGGTTAGAAAGGAGGACCCTGGGAACTACTGACCTGCCAGCCTCACCTCTGTGTCTGGGAAGGTCATGGAACAGATCCTCCTAGAAGCTGTGCTAAGGCATGTGGAGAACAGGGAGGTGATTTGAGGCAGCCAGCATGGGTATACAAAGGGCAAGTCCTGCCTGGCCAATCTAGTGGCCTTCTGTGATGAAGTGACTGCATTGGCAGACAGGGGAAAAGCTATGGATGTTACCTGTCTGGACCTCTGCAAAACCTTTGACATGGTCCCTCACAACATCCTTCTCTCTAAATTGAAGAGATACAGATTTGATAGGTGGACCATTTAGTGGATAAGGAATTGGTTGGCTGGTTGCATCCGGAGGTTGGTGGTCAATGGCTTGATGTCCAGATGGAGATCAGTGACAAGTGATGTCCCTCAGGGGTCTGTACTGGGACCAGTGCAGTTCAGTATCTCCATCAATGACAGAGACAGCAGGATCCAGTGCACCCTCAGCAAGTTTGCAGATGACACCAAGCTGAGTGGTGCAGTTGACACAGCAGGGGGATGGGCTGCCAACCAGAGGGACCTGGACAAGCTGGAGAATAGGGCCCTTGTGAACCTCATGAGGGTCAACAAGGCCAAGTGCAAAGTCCTGCACTTGGTTTGGGTCAGGTCACTCCTCAGTATCAATATAGGCTGGGGGATGATGTAACTGAGAGCAGCCCTGTGGAGGAGGACTTGGGGGTACTGGTGGATGAAAGGCTGGACATGAGCCAGCAGTGTGTGCTCACAGCCCTGGAAGTCAAAGTATCCTGGGCTGCATCAAAATCAGCATGGCCAACAGGTCGAGGGAGGTGATCCTCTGCTCTGGTGAGACCTCACCTGGAGTACTGCTTCCAGCCCCAGAGTCCTCAGCCCAAGAGGACATGAACCGGTTGGAGGAGGCCTATAGGAGAGCCATAAAAATGATCAGAGGGCTGGACACCTCTGCTATGAGGACAGGCTGAGAGAGATGGGGTTGTTCAGCCTGGAGAAGAGAAGTCTCCAGGGATCCTTACTGTGGCCTTTGAGTACTTATAAGAAAGATGGGGACAATCTTTTTAGCAAGGCCTCGTTCAGGACAAGGGGTGATGGTTTTAAACTGAAAAAGGGGAGATTTAGACTAGATAGGATGAAATTTTTTTCAATGAGGGTGATGAAGCACTGGCACAGGTTGCCCAGGGAGGTGATAGATGCCCCATCTCTGGAAACATTCAAGGTCAGGTTGGACAGGGCTCTGAGCAACCTGATCTAGTTGAAGACCCTGCTCACTGCAGGGTGGATGGACTAGATGACCTTTGAAGGTCCTTTCCAACCCAAAACATTCTATCTTAATGGTTACTGTTTAATTCATAGGCTCAGAGGCCCATGTTATTACTAAGATAATCTAGCACAATTTTTAAACACATATGACAAGCAAAAGAATGCTCTTGACATTTGAAAAGTGTCTTTTTGATGGTACACAAAATTGAGAGTACAAGGTTAATATTTTATGTTTAGAAATAGGGTTCTATAATTTGAACTTATTTTGTTTTAGTACATGAGGTCGCTTAACAACTTCAGGGCTGAACAGCCTCACCAGCATGCAATGTATTATCTCCGACTCCTGATGACTGAAGTTGCTTGGACCAAAGATGAATTAAAAGAAGCTCTAGATGGTAATGTTCTGCTGGTTTTAGACTTCATTATTTTTGTTTTTTCTTATGAAAACGTCTTGTTACTAAACTAATGAAGGTACTATTTTGAACTCTGCCCATTATTCAAGTGAAGCCCCTGCAGTGCCAGACCTGAGCCGATGGTGGTGGATGTTGATGCCTCTCCACTTGTCCTCCAGTTTCTAGAATGTATAGTATTCAGGCAAAAGGCCTCAAATGGCAAGATTTGCAGGTAAAAGTTCAGGCAAAACTTTGAACAGCTCTGTGGGCGTGAGCCTGGGTGTGGTGAATCCAGTGCTTAACCAACACTGCTCATATCGTTTGGCTCTAGTTGGTGTCTTGTGGGCCTGTTGGAGTGTATCTGCATTGTACTCCCTGATGTGCATACTGTTTTGGTTTTCCCATTATCTGGGAACCCTAACTCCTCTTTCGGTAGATAAAACTGTAGATAATAAAGGAATAAAACATAATTTCTATAGATAATTATGCTAATAAAGAATAAAGAACGTTGTTTGTTAACAAAGAGCAGGTGCCCTACTATATTAGGAGAAAGAAGGGTTTTCACATTAAGAGATTTAATTGATTTTAGTAATAGCTGAAGAAGTCTTCCCTACCTGTATCTTACTGTGTTACAACAAAAGGCTATTACTGGGACAGTTTACAAAATATCTTGTAATATCATATTGGAATACACTGAGACATTCTTTTCAAGAAGAAAATCTGGCTTTAGTATTTATTTATTATTATTATTTAGTATTTATTTTTTAGATCACTCAATGTGAATAATCTTGCATGATTAATAAGCAATTCGAGAGGCAAAAATTAAGATTATACGACAGTACAAAATTAATTTGTAATCAGGTAAAAATGTGGAAATGAGTTTTTTACTGGTGATCTGTTACTGCACAGTATGGGTTTTTCTAATACAGATTATAAATCTGTTAGGTACGTATGTATCCCCCACTGAATAACTGAGTGACCTCATTAATCTTGATTGCATTTGTCTTTTCAAAACTTCTGGGAAATACACCAGTATTGTTAGGTTTTTAAATTTTAGTTGGGAAATAATAGAATGAAAAATTAATAGTTTGCTGATAAAGCATAGGTATTTTTGTAGCAGGAATTAAAAATGGAGATGTTGGCTTTGGGATAAATACCCCATCCATTCACCCATCCTTCCTCTTATTCCATTGAGTCTATATGAGAAACTATACTTTGCACTATATGTGAAAACTGCTTTGCAAAGACAAGCTAGTACAGCATGTGTGTGTATGTGTTCTCTGGGGTATATTGCAAAAATATTCTTCTTGTGTATTGTTTGTTACAAAGATACTGTTAAAAAACCAAATTTCAGTTGGGGCTCTGTTCTTAGTCTAGATGGAAAATGCACAGTGTGTTTCATGAGCATTATAAACTACATGCTGCTAGTTTAGCCAATAACTAAGGCTTTATCTTGGAACACCACCTGAATGGTCCCAACTGTTTTCTCAGGATGAATGCTTGTTCAGCATGATTGGAAAGAAGGCTTTTTATTTTATTTTTGGAATCCGGGTCAGACCGTACGTGAATTCTAAGCGAAACAAACTATATGATGAGTGCTGCTATTTAGACCTGGAAACTTTCCAGAGATAGATTTTTAAGGAGAGATTCACTTTTTCGTGATGATGAGTTTCTCCTCTTATAAGAAGTGCACCATATCTGATAATGAGTTAGGTACTTCCTAATGTAAAAGTGCATGTAAACTGTCTAAATATCTGTTTCAGATGTCACTCTTCCCCGCCTCAAGGCCTTTATAGCTCAGCTGTTGTCTCGGTTACACATTGAAGCTCTTCTTCATGGCAATATAACAAAACAGGTTGGTGTGAGACTTTATTTTATAAACTAGTTTTTATTTAAAAGCAGCGTAAAAAGTGGAAGACTGGTTTAATCTTCTCAGATCTTAAAGCAGTTTTGCCAAATGTGATTTCATAATTTGACTTAGTACTTTTTTATGGGAGTATCATAATGTCATTTTTTCCACTTTAGATTTGTTAGGCTGAGTGCTGCCCTGTATTGCTCTTGGAAATTTAATAAATAACAACTTACAATCTAAATATTTTAACCTCTGTGTCGGATGTCATTACAGTGGTGTGATCAAGCTGCATAAGCAATGATCTGCTTTTGCATTGCGAAATTCCAGGCTAACTAGCAGAGATTAAGAATCCAAGACCCTTCCAAACAAAGTACTTTGCACAAAGCAAACCGTGAAGAGTGGACCGTAAAAAATAAGTGCCAGCTCTCAGCTGAGTCTTTTTGGGAATAAGAATCAGAAAACGTTTATTCTGGCTTCTGTTGAAAGAGTAACAGTTTGTATTTGCATGGGATATCTAACCAAATATTTGAGTATATGTACTAATACAAAATGTACCTTTCTTGGACATTTCTGCATTCCTTTTTTTTTCCTTGCAGGGCTAGTATAGAATATAGTTCTCTATATCTAGAAGTTCTATATGTATAAGATATATATATAAGCTATACAAGTTCTGCGATACTTTACTAGCAGGAGATACTATAAACACCGCTAGAGACTGCTGAATATATGGAGAAGAAAGTTAACTAGTAAGGAGGGGAAAAACAAAAAAAGAAGGAGCCAAGAGCACTGGATGCACAAAGTTTTCTTTTTCAAGGATGTCTCTAAATTTTTTAAAAATATTTTTATAAAGTATTTTTCATGTGGAGAAATGTAAAAAATAGTCTCACTTTTCTTACACATTTGTATATGAAAGTTAGTTCCTTCTGAAATACAATTGAATGACCAGATTTTTTAGATTTCCATGGTGATGCAGTCATAGCAGAGAAATGCATTCTTGAGTTGGCATAACAAGTGGCTAATGAAGAGTCCTACAGCCAGAGAAATGAGAAGGATGTACTGCTACACCCGTAGATGTGCAGTGTTTAGAAGCGATCTGCAACCTCCCTGAATAGATGTGGGATCTAAAGAATTTTTTCCAACTAAAATTAAATAAAAATTTACACTTTTGTGACACCTTTCAATATCGAAGAACTTTTATGTGAGTCTGGACTTTTTGAAAAATTAGACCTGTCTAGCTGCTTGAAATTCCCATTTCTTGCTTGAAATCCCTATTTCTTCTTGAATTAATTTCATTCTGATATTTGCTTTTTTACTGTATTCATTTTATTTATTTGGGGTTTATTTACTTATTATTTTAATCCATCAAATAGAAGAAAGTATCTGGCTAGTGAGTCTTAGTACTACCAGCATGTCGGTGGAATGCAGGTTTGAACTTAACTGTTAATTTATTTTCTTAAAAATTCCACCTGCCGAGATGTCATTTGCCTTGCAAACATGCATTGTAGGTATCTCACTTCAAAGCGGTGAAAGGATAGGAAAAAGAAATCCCATTGAACTTTAATTTCAGAAGTGTTAGGGAGGAGGAGGAGTAGTTAAACACATAGACTAGATGTGGGGGGAAAAAAAAAAAACCCAACAAGCCAACCCACCACAAAACCCTTGCTTCCCAAGCCCCCACTTCCTCTTATCTGCTTAATTTCTACTGTGCTTTTATTGAATTACAATGTCCCTACTCTCTGTTCCTGATTTTTTTTTCCTTTTCTCTCATGTCACCATCAATAATTAGAAAGTGTTGTCCTGCTGTTAAGTACAGAATAGCTACTGGTCTTTAAAAATCCTCTTGTTTTCTCTTCCAGGCTGCATTAGGAATTATGCAAATGGTTGAGGACACTCTCATTGAGCACGCTCATACAAAGCCACTCCTTCCTAGTCAACTAGTGAGATACAGAGAAGTGCAACTTCCTGACAGTAAGTGAAATGGTTTATTTACAGTTTTTTAACTCATATTGAGATTCTCTGTTTGCTAATGACATTTTAAAATTAATATTACTCTGTTGCTAAGGGTTTGTTTAAAAATGAGACTTCAAATTATTTTAAAGTTTAAATTTCAAAGTATAATCTGGTTTTGCTAATAAATTTATATACTAATTTGTCATGTTTCTGGTATACTTGAAAATTAATTTGATTTCATTTTTAATCTGTGTGTGTGAATTGGGCTTCTTGGGGGGCCGGAACTAGATGATCTTTGAGGTCCATTCCAACCCAAACCATTCTATGATTTTGTGAATCAATCCTAATTCAGTCAGTATGATTTCTGAAATAAGAGCCCTGTCGCACTCTGCTATATGTATATTCTGCTTCAGGTAGTGTATATGTATACTGTATGTATATTCTGATACACGTAGTATACATATTTGAGTAGGTCCCATTCTTTGAGTAGGTTTGAGTATAAAGTGATGGTTCAGTGAAGGATTCTTCTAAAAATCTCTTCCTTTTTGAGGAAACCAAAAGCTCTCACACAAGTAACTTTGTTTTGTTTTCTAATATAAATTCTTTTGGTCTTGCAGTGTTCATACATTATTTTACTTCTATTATGCAAATATATATATATAAAAATATATTAAAAAAAGGAGGTTCAAGGAATTGCTGGGAGTTACACAGGAGGGATGATGTATGTAGCTATATGGCCAAAGCTGGTTACCCATAGCTGATGGCCAGCCTGTGGAAACTACCATATATCAAAGAAGCTGTTGGTATTAAATGCTGAATTATTTTTAATGCTCATAAATGTTTCTGATGAATTGTCTTTAGAACCTGTTTACACAGTAGAGGCAATGCAGAATTACACTCCAGTTCCAGAAATAATTGCTTGAGAAGTAGTTAGTTTCAATTTACTTGCTGATATGCTGAAGCTATGACATTTTGATGTGTTAAAATTATCTTTTCTTTAATTCTTTCATGAAAATTATGTTGTTAGTGGAAGTTCTGCTTTAACAGTCCTAAGCCATTTATTATAATTCCATTCCACAAGTAATAAACCATTACCTTTTTAATAGTGGACAATAAGAGTGTATGTTTTAATGACCTTAAATGTTTTAACTTTGACTTTTAGGAGGTTGGTTTGTATATCAACAGAGAAATGAAGTTCATAACAACTGTGGCATTGAAATATATTACCAGACAGACATGCAGAGTACTTCTGAGAATATGTTTTTGGAGCTCTTTTGTCAAATCATCTCAGAACCATGCTTCAATACTCTGCGCACCAAGGAACAATTAGGTAAGTTTTTCCATGGTGATAATGTGTCTGTATACACATATGCACACCACACTCACAACTTACTTGAGGCATGGTGAGGTGTTCTTTCCCTGCTTAGTGAATGCCATTTAAAAGGCACTTGATAAATGATTTTAACTGCTGATGACTCAAAAGAACATTACTGTGCAGACTCTAAACTGAGAAGCAGGCATAATTTTTAAGAAAAGCCTGAAATCTGAAACCAACTCCGGCTTAAAAAATAGTTGGATCACTGTATGGAAAAATTCCTATGTAGAATTTTTACCAAAAGGAGATTAGATCAGTTTCCTAAATTTTAGATCTTGAAGAATCAGTAGTAGCTCGGTCTTTTTTTCTGCTTGTGATCCTAGTCCCAGGTGCACTCGATGATTTGTAAGCCCTATCTTAGGAATGTTGCTGTATGGGTAATGATAAGCTGCCATGTTGGTGAAGACCTGAACACATTTCAGTCTTTTTAGGAATACAGCTGTTTGCCAGTGAGTGCTATAATTGTTACCTGAACCAGTAAGACAGAGAACTGGTAAGGTTATTCTAAACAGGATAACAAGGAGAGACAGAGACTTGGCACGAAAGTTTACATGATTGGAATACAGATGAGGAGAAGTACAGTTTTTCCAAAGGTGAGATGCAGGCGCATGTCTCAGTGTGATGATGACTATGAACTGTCAAGCAAGACTACACTTTTTGTGAGCTAGCAGAATCAGCCATACCGTAGTCATCATAGGGATTTTAACTATCTAGATAACTGCTGAAAATAGGGCAGAACCCAGGTCGTTTAACAGGTTTTTGGAATGTGCTGGTGGCAGGTTTTGTGTGGAAGTTGGAGGTAACAGCTAAAAGAGGAGGGGCGTGGAACCAGCGAGGCAGAATTCTTTTGTGTCCTGCAAAACTGTTCCATGCAGTGTGTCCCGTGCAACTGCCAAATGTCAGAGTTCACAAGACTTAGAAGGGAAGACAGTTGAAATACTAGCAAAATTCAGTAAACTTCATGGAATTGTTAATAATATCTCTGAGAAAGCTAAGTGAAAAAAGTTAATGAGTTAGCAGTTTGCTAAACAGTAGAAGTAGTAACAAGAAGTCGTTCAAAAAATGCTTTAGCAGTATGAGAAAGAGGAATAGAAGAGTTGCCAGCGGTGGGAAAAAAAGAAGTCAAAGTGTTTAGCATGGCTATGTTAGTTTTCACTTAAAATGTCAACTGTGACTAGATGTTCTGAAGTAAATACCAATGATCAAAGTCCAAGACTTACCTTGGAACAGGAAAACAGCAGATTAAAGGTTGTTCAGGTAAATTAGAAGCTTTTAAATAGTTCAAGCATGGTGAACTCTACGTTACATTATATTACAAAACCAACAAAATTATGAAATCCTGGAATTAGAAGATGTATGACTGAGAATTTGTGGATAATAGATGAGGTACTGGGAATGTAAAAACGGGTAAATACTATGTTTCCTTAAAAAAGGAAAGAGAAGAGCAGGGAAATTATAGATCGGTCAGCTTAATTCTAATTCCTGGAAAATACGCAATAAATTATCAAATCAGTGCTAAATTCATAGAAGATAACTGAGACACAAACTGGACAAACTAACCTAACTTTTTTTTTGTACAAGCAGAGTTTGGCTGTATGGATAGAAGTAGTGATGTCTTATGTGTCTTGATAGTATGAAAGGTGTGTAGTATTCTCAGACAAGCTAGAGAGACCGTGTAGGTGGAAGTGCTACACATTTGGATGCAAGACTGTTTGAAAAGTCATGACTGAAGAATAGATAAGAATAGTTCATTTGAAGAATGGTGTTCTACACAACTCTACTGTGATTCTATACTATTTATTATTTCATCAAAACTCTGGATGATGGAAGAGTGAGTTTACTTACTAAATCTTCAGATAATACTAAGCTGGGAGAGGCTGGGAGTGCGTGGGAAGATAGAATTCAAAATTAATCTGACATTTTGGAAATGACTTGAAGATAAGATGCAATTTGGTAGGAACAGTTTGGAAGGAATAATCAGTGGCACAGATACAAGCTAGGAAGCAACTGGCTAGGTAGCAGATATCGTAGAAAACAATCTACAGGTTATAGTGGATCAGAGGTAGAACTTAACTCAGCAACATCAGGCTGCTGTGTATAATGCTGGGGTATGTAAATTGGAGCTTCCAAGTTGCATGTACAATAATACTCCTATATTGTTCAGATAAGGATTTGAAATACTGTATCCAGTTTTGACATGAGCATCAAGGAACAATTAGAAAGTGATAAAACAACATTTAAAAGACATAAATGTGAAGGGTTTATTATTAAAAGAGGGGAATAAGACTGAGAGGCTTCCATGAACAGTGTGGATTGAGTTCACCCTCAGCAAGTTTGCTGATGACACCAAGCTTTGTGGTGCGGTATACACGCTGGAGGGAAGGGATGCCATCCAGAGTGACCTTAACAGGCTTGAAAGGTGAGGCTGTGCAAACCTTTTGAGGCTCAAAAAGACCAAGTGCAAGGTCCTGCACCTGGGTGGATGGCAATCCCAAACATAAATACAGGCTGGGAGTTGATATGATTGAGAGCAGCCCTGCAGAGAAGAACTGGGGCTGTTGGTGAATGAAAACCTGAGTATGAGCTAGCAGTGTGTGCTCCCAGCCCAGAAAGCCAACTGTATCCCTGGCTGAATCAAAAGCAGCGTGGCCAGCAGTTTGAGGGAGGTGATTCTGCCCCTCTACTCTGCTCTGGTGAGACCCCACCTGGAGTACGGTGTCCACCTCTCAGACTTCTAGCATAAGACAGACATGGACCTGCTCAAGCAAGTGCAGAGAAGGGCCATGAAGATGATCAGGGGCCGGAGCACCTTCCCTGTGAAGAGAGGCTGAGAGAGTTGGGGTTTTTCATCCTGGAGAAGGGAAGGCTCCAGAGAGACCTTACTGCAGCCTTCCAGTACTTAAATGACACCTACAAGAAAGATGGGAAGGGGCTCTTTATCAACGAGTGTAGTGATAGGATGAGTGGCAACAGTTTTAAACTGAAACAGGGAAGATTTAGGTTACTCGTTAGGAAGAAATTCTTTACTGAAGAATGGTTTCTCAGTGGTGAGGCACCAGGCGCTAGCTGGAAAAGCTGGACACAGCTTTCAGCAAAAATTCATTTTTGAAAACACCACACCCATGATGCTCACCTCTCCTGCTTGGGTTTACTGTGAGGGGGGTGAGACAGTGGCCCAGGCTGCCCAGAGAGGCTGTGGATGCCCCCTCCCTGGAAGTGTTCAAGGCCAGGTTGGATGGGGCTTAGAGAGCCTGATGTAGTGAAAAGTGTCCCTGCTCATGGCAAGGGGGTTGGAACTACATGGTTTTTAAGGTCCCTTCTAACCTTAACCATTCTGTGATTCTCTGATAAGCAAAAGCTGCAACAAAAATAATATTTTTTTTGTATCTAGTTGATAAGGTGAAAAATAGTGGCCTTACATTGCAGCAAAGAGAATTCAGATTAGATGTTATGGAAAAAATAGTAAGTTCCTAATGTTGAGTCTAATGAAGCACTAGAGTACGGCTTAATTTCTGGTTACCTAGTCTTGGTGACAGAATTCCTTTTGTTCTGTCTTGGTCTGCCTCATCTTCTCCTTGCCCATGCCCAGAACTGATAACTTACCTCAGCGCAATAAAGATGTTTTTAAAAAACATTCAGTGGCCTATTTTGAAACCTGCATTATGTCATTTATAATACAAAACTAAACTTAGTATAAAATTGCATTCCTGTCTAACATGCCATGTTTGGCAAACTTAATGCTGGAGCAAGGGTTTTCTTTTAATTTGTGGCTGTACTTGTTTTGCCAAGGTTACATTGTGTTCAGTGGTCCTCGTCGTGCAAATGGCATACAAGGACTGCGATTTATTATCCAGTCTGAAAAGCCACCACACTATTTAGAAAGCAGAGTTGAAGCATTCTTAAAAACTATGGAGAAATGCATAGAAGATATGACAGAAGAGGCCTTCCAAAAACACATCCAAGCTTTAGCAATTCGTCGTCTAGACAAACCAAAGAAGCTGTCTGCAGAATGTGCTAAATACTGGGGAGAAATCATTTCCCAGCAGTATAACTTTGACAGAGGTAAGACAAATTATAATTCTTTTAGAACCTAATGCTGTAGTCTGGCTACAGTTGTGACTGAGTGTCGTATTCGTTTGGGAAAAACTTAAACTTGTACGTAGCCTTTGCGTAATTCAGTATATTTTTTGTGATTTGTATCCTGCAATTTGTATTTCTTCTTTCTTCACTGAGAAAATCCCTCATTTGTGGAGGCTGTGCTCCCACTGCTGTGGGAGCCATGAGTAATAGAGAATAAACCTGTTCCCTGATGGTCCCTTAAGGCTCAGTGAGGCATAGTCTAGGTCAAAGCTTGGAAGTGGTTTGAATGCAAATGTTGATGTCACATAAGCTCAATTTCTTTCTGTGATGTTGAGACGTCTGTATTGTTTATGTACATTAATAACTGACTGAGATGCATTCAAATACACTTGACGTTCCTGTTGGTGTGCACATTCATAGGAACCCTATTCCTCTTCCCATTGCACAGCTCTTTTGAGGGAGCAATGACACAGGCAACAGCAAGTATCTCAACTAACATGTGACCTGTCTCAGCGTAAAGTAGGCTTGAAGAAACATTAATTTTGGGGGTGTTTTTCGTCCATGATAGTTTTAAGATAATAAGCTTGTAGAAGAACAAATGAGATGCAATTTCTAGTGTTATTACTGAAAATAGGCTGACCGTTATTTTCATTGTGATCCTACTTAGTATTTAAGTTGTATTTTTCTCTTTTGCAACATTGTTTGAGGATTTTTAATCCAAAATACCAAGGTATATTAGTAACACACCTTCCAACATTAAAATAAATCAGCTTCAGGTACAGATCAACTTTTCCTTACGCTTTCATGTCTCAACTTTATTCACAGCTGTAATTTTCCGTCTCCCCATGTCTAATATGCTTCCTACACAAAACTCACTGTATCCTACGACTTCTCTTCTGCTTTATGTGGGCAGTATTGGCCTTCCACTATAGCAAATAGGGTCTTTTTGGTCAATGATTACTAACTGAACTGTTTTTAATAATGAAGAATTTTGAATACTCATCTAGCTTGGTCTCAAAAGAGTCAGAGCTACTGACAAGCTTTCATGCTTGAGTGTAAGGAGGGATGTGGAAACTTACCCCTTCAACGCCTTTTTTTTTGTCTGATGGAACAGTTTTAATTTTTCTCTGCCCTAAGTGACTCTGTTTTGCTGTACTTGGATCTGTATTACACCTCTGGAATTTCTTACTGCTACCTCTAGCCATAACTTTCATACCTAAATCCTTCCCTTGACTTTTGTCTCTTTAGTTCCCCTCTACCCACTAGTAATTTTATTTTGTTTAATGATTCTAATATGACTAGAATTGTGAAAACCAGAAACTCATATTCCAGCCTTAAGACATGAAAGTGTTTTCTTCAGGTTTTGCCATTTTTATTATTACTACTTTTACTGGTTTACTTAATTTAAAAAATTTCTCCCAGATGTCATCTAATTTTCCAAACAGTATTTTGTTAAAACTTTTTTTTATTTCCTCCATGTAGAACTTCTTATTAATTACTTAGAGCCTGTCTCACAGACGTGTTAGCTGTGTATTTGTTCTCTTGCATGCATTTCTTTCCTGATACTTTAGAAGTGATTATTCCTGAACAGGTATGACGTAGGCACCATTCCTTACATTGTGACAAAGTACATCCTACCATCCTAACTGTGAATAAAAGCTATCTGTAATCAATCTGCATTAAAAATGTGTAGAATTGATTTGAAGATAATATTAAGAAGTAGGCATATCTATTCTAGCTACTGAATAACATGCAGGGCAATCAGTGTTCTTCAAACATGCATTTGTTAGTAAGTCCAATTAAGTGGCCTTACTGAAGTATAATTTTCTGCTAAGCTTCCAAGGAGCTTTAGTGATTCATGTATTAGCTTGACAGTTAACAATGAAAAGCAGTCACTTACAGCATCTGAATTTAAAAGACAGATACTTCGAATACTTGAGTGTGCTAATAACCAGCTATGACTTGCAGACTTGCTCTGATTTTTACTGTTGTTCTGCAGATAACATTGAAGTGGCTTATCTGAAGACTCTGACCAAGGATGACATTATACAGTTCTACAAGGTAAGTTAGTCATGTAGTTAAAATGTTACTTGGAAAAAGATGCAGATATAATTGGATGTGATTTGTTTGAACTATGAAAGCATACTCTTCTGCTTGGTTTAGGTACATGATATGATTGATGCAGATACCTTAATAATAATTTTGTTTCCTGACTTCCTTAGTTTAATGGCAACTAGCGTATGGTAAAGATTGTGAAGAAGGATTGTGGTTTGTTCGTGTTTTTTCTTTTTTTTTTTCTCTCCTTACCAGCTCTTACTCTCCTGTTGTCTCACTTATTCTTTCTTTATGAATAAAAATTATGCTACTTTATGACCAAGTTTGGCTAAAATTGGAAATTCGTTCTTTTATTTTTTAATTCAACCAGTAAATGATTCAGCTTATTTTGTGTGCATGAATTGTGAATGAAATAAATATTTTTAAAGCTTTTTTTACTGTAAATAAACACTTTTTGAATCTTTGTCTTAGGCAGAACAAAGGAGCAGCATAATGATGCAATAATTGTGCATTGCAACTCAGCATGAAGTTGCTAGATAGATATCGAATGTAAGCACTTGAAATATTAGGGGGGTTGTCCCTCCCTTCCCCATTCGGCCCCCCCCGAAATAAAATTTGGCCTAATTCTTTCTGGTTTGTGAGAAGTTTTATAGGCAATGATAATTCACTATATTGAGCAGCTAATAGTTCAGGCAATATTTTAAAAAATAATGCAGAGATATGTCTTTGGAATTTATTATTGGATGGAAAAGCTTTTGCCCATGAAGAAGCATGGGTATGTGTGTATCTATGTATTCGTTCTTTCTCGTGGTGGGGGGCTAATGTCTTTCAAAATGGTTTCTCTTTCGTACTCCTTTTCACTATCCAAGGTAATTTTTACATTACCATCTGTGTTTTGAAGACTTAGTCTTAATGCTTAAAACTTGTTATTATTTACATGGTGCAGTGAACACTAATGTCTTTGTTTTGTTTTTCATAGTACGATATGCAGCAAATACAAACTTAGTAAATGGATTTCAGTAGCTGTTTTTTGATACATGATAACTTGAGAAAGTATCCGCATTCGGGTTTTGTAGGAATCTGTACTGTTCCGCTTACACTAGTGCTCCATACATGTTTATCTGGTGTTCCAGAACAGAAACAGCTGGCTAGATTGGAGAGCTAGTCTGGCTGAGATGAATGATTGTGTTCAGGGTGGGGTGCTTCCAGAAGGCTGCTAGGGATTGAAAATTCTGCAGAGATTTTAGATTGCATTCCTGATACTATGATAGTTCCTATTACTTCCAGTTTTCTGAGTCACAAACTGTACATTAATTTCTTAAATTGATTGTAAAATAATTCAAAGTACTGTGTCAGTGACTTTTAATAATATTTGAAGGGACATCCCAAAATTCATCCCTCATTTTAAAGCTTAAATTAGAATTCAAATGCTCTCATTCTTTTACTGTTTTATAAATATAATGTCTGAGTGATACTTGCCACACCTGAAGGACCTGATGATTTTTACTGTAGGTGCTGTTGGCAATAGATGCCCCCAGAAGACACAAGGTATCAGTACATGTCCTTGCAAGGGAAATGGATTCCTGTAAGTATTGTGCTGAATATAGTATTTAATCAATTGCCATTCAAGCAAGTCAAAATTAAAGACATCCGTGTTGTATGATACAAATGCATTGTAGGAACAACTCATCTCTGAAGATTATATACGTTTCAGGGGAAAAAGGTATTTCTTTTTATAGGTTTTCTTCATATAGATGCTTCACATTTTGTGATTGATGTTCGTGACCAAGTTCTTCAGCCATTCTGAAATATTTTGATGCTGAACCAATATATTTTAAAATATCACTTCTTGTTTTCAACAGGATATTTTAAAACAAACACAAACCTCTGTACTAGTCCTATAGGGAGAAACAAAATTAGGATTTGCAGTTATTAATACTAAGCAGTGGGTTTTTTCCTGAAAAGCAATGAATGCCCAGTTCTTTTCAAGAACTCTCACAGGAAAAAAACCCATAACAATTAACAAACAAGAGACAACCCTCTGGGCATGGCAAACATTGTATTTAAACTTGAGAAAGTCAAAGTTTTATTTAGGTTTTGTTTTCAAATAATCTAGACTAGCTGCGCATTATAAACTGTGTTGTTCCATTTTATAATTCAAGAAGGAAAAGGTTAAACATATTTCTGGTTAATATAAATACATTGAAAGGAAAAAATGTGCAGATTTTTCACCACTTTATACTGGACTTAAATTCCAACTGTTTGCAAAATCAAAAATATTAAAGGCTTGTCTGCAGAACAGAAAGAGGCAGATAGCTGGGTACCTGTCATGATACTACTTCCAGTCTCAGAATGATTGCTTTTTTATGGTACCATGAAAATTGTAACTCTGGAGCTGAGTAAGGAAGACTTGCTTCAAAACATCTTTCCAGTTTTCATGACTCATCATTGCTAAACAGAAATAGCTCTAATACTTTTCCTATCTAGAGAAAACTTCTTTATCTGCTGAAAAGCATTTTTAGGTATTCATTGATCAATAGATTAGCAAATTTTATTTCTATATTCTCTTTATGTATAAATAAAATTAATAAAAGCTACTGCCTCAGCACATGTTCTTAATTCAAATAAATGTATTAAGCTCTTTGCATTTCTAAAGACTGCCATGGAGTATAAAAGCAAAATATTCAGAAAATCTTATTTAGAGATACTTTAAAATTAATAACCTGTGTTTTGCATAGATACCTTATAAGAGAAAACAGTTTATTGTGTAAAAGGTAGTGATTAAATTATGGTCCTGAATTATTTTTGATGATGTTAAATAGGCCCTGTTGTTGGAGAATTCCCATGCCAAAATGATGTGAACCTGGCACCAGCACCACCGCTACCACAGGTAAAAAAGAAAAAAACACACGAAAAATCCCAGGCTGCATTCTTAATATGGAAGTTCAGTGTCATTAGATTTAAGCTTATAGGGAGAAACAACCTTCTTGAAATTAATGCTGTTGTAGGGCTGACATCTCAGCTCTTTCTGCATGCATTGTCATCCTCAATATCAATCTTTTAAAAGACTACCCTGTTAGTCCTTCCATTCCATTGAAATGAAAGCTAATAGTAGTAGTAAAGTCTACTGAGTACTCGTACTGTGTTGCGGTACACTGTTGTGGTACACTGGGTGGCAGTGTGGGCGGTCGGAAGATTACGTGCTTACGTGCTTACGTTACAGGAATGCAGTAACCACCCACGATGGGCGAGGCTTAGTAGAATTATATAGCCCTCCGTGTTGCTCAGTAAGATGTTGCGGTACACTGTTGTGGTACACTGGGTGGCAGTGTACCGCAACATCTTACTGAGCCTTCCATTCCATTGAAATGAAAGCTAATAGTAGTAGTAAAGTCTACTGAGTACTCGTACTGTGTTGCGGTACACTGTTGTGGTACACTGGGTGGCAGTGTACCGCAACATCTTACTGAGCAACACGGAGGGCTATATAATTCTACTAAGCCTCGCCCATCGTGGGTGGTTACTGCATTCCTGTAACGTAAGCACGTAAGCACGTAATCTTCCGACCGCCCACACTGCCACCCAGTGTACCACAACAGTGTACCGCAACAGTACTGTGGATAGTGCAAATAGATATGAATACAAATATATTATTATCTGAAAAAACTGATTGCACATGGTCAGGTGTATCAAGTGTCAAGAGAAAGATGCATATACATCAACAAATTTATCATCTTTGTTTAAAAAAAAACCAAACCCCCCAAAAAACAGCAAAACAACTCAACCCCAAACAGAGAACAAAAAACCAGCTATCTGCTCACTACCTTAAAGCCTAAAATATTAACGCACATTCCTGTCAATGCGTAACCTGTGGAGGAAGCAACTGGACAAGTTCTGTTCACACCAGTATTACAGGTTTCACTGTGTGGTTAGATGCGATAGCACTGGGCCCTTAAATGAATTGTCTTGAAGGAGGATGCTAGTGCTTGTCCCAACAGATAATGAACTTTTCACAACGAGGTGGCAGACCTGTGTCCTTATTTGGTCCTTAGAGATGAAATGGCCACCATGGGTGGAGACTTCTGTATGAATTATGTTTGGGTGCCCTAGCCATTGTGGCTGAAATACTAAAAGGTTACTTTGTAACTGCAACTAAAAAAAACCTCATTGAATTGCTATTGTTTTTATGATCTTATATCAGGTACTCAAAGGACAGGTGGGATGTTCTGCAGTAGAATTTGTAAATGAAGCTCTGCATTTACTGACGTTCCTGCCGTTATTAGTAATGCAATTATGGCATTGTAGCTATTATTTTAAGTTACCTACTTTATTTCATAAGAAATGTAATGGTATTTTGGGGGATCCTGTAATAATGAACTGTGAACCACTAACACTCTAGAAAAAGAGCAAGAGAGATGTGTTTAAATGTAGCTGTGGCCAAAGTTAACATGAAAAGCGAGGGGTTTCTCACTTTTCTGATTAAAGATGCTGAGAAGACTTTTTCTTGCGTACGCTTCTTTGCAGCCAAGCGTGATTGAAAATATGACAGAATTCAAGCGCAGTCTGCCACTATTTCCACTGGTGAAGCCACATATCAATTTCATGGCTGCAAAACTGTGAAGAACCCCAATGGATGAAGCAAATGATCAGTACTGACGTGGTTTCTGGAGACTTCATGATGAACAAAATTATTAGAGATCATTAGGATAAATGGTTCTGTCCATTATGAAAGTCCCGAATTCTTTCTTGGTTAACTGTGTGTTAGGGCTAGAAAGTATATAAAAATCAGTTGTGGTCATGTGTCATTTATATTACAGACAACCTGTTGAAAACCAAAATCAGCTGAAACAATAGTATCAGAAAACTTGTAGATGCAGTATATTTTTAAAATAATATATCCCTTCAAATTTTCATTTCAGGAAAGTAACCCTCCAGAGCAAATAAAATTGCTTGAAATATCCTTGTTACTCCTGCAAAACACCATTTAGTTTCCCAATAATTATCTTATTGGGGGTGGGAGGGGGAGAGAAGAATAGGTTCTTTTTGGGATGGGGTCAACAGTTTTTCTTAAAAATAGAGACTTAGGCATTTTTTTCAAGTGACATGTTGAATGATATTTTTTTAATTGATCCTTAATGCAACCAACATATTTTCTATTTAAGTTTTATGAAGACCAGTGGAGGATAAGAAATGTGACAACACGGTAGTAAGAGAATTGTCTCAATGAGAATAATTGAAGATACAGGCATGGTTTTAATCTTTCTATACAAATTGGGGACATTTTATATTAAAACTAGTAAAATGCTGGAAACACTTTAATAGTGCATCTTCTTATTGTTGTCAAAAGTGTTCTCCCAGTCTGTTGATACTGTCAACGCGCTGTTTGGTTTTTCAGTGTTACTGTGACTTGTTTCCATTTGGTATATAAAATACTTTACTAGGTGTCATTTTCTGTTTTCAGTTGCACACGTACTGATGCAGAGCTCAGTCCGGTTCGCCTCATTTGTTATGTTAGGTCTCGGTCCAGCGACGTACTCACTAGTGCAGAGAACTTTAAGCACACATTGACTCGAGAACAGGTGAATGTCAAATATGGGCCCTGTAATGAGTTAGATCCATCATTGTTCTGATGGATTTGTGTGGGGTCATTCTTGTCCTTCAGCAAGGTATTTGGGACAGTGCAGTCCTGGGTCAGCAGTACTGCTGTAGCAAAAGGTGTGGTTCAGGTTACATCACAAAACGTTTGTTCCTACTTCTTCGTAGAAGGCTGTGCAGAATGCAGAAGGATCAAGAATTATGCTGAAATACAGTATGTATATATGTATTGCATAGTATAGTAAAATGGTAAAACAATATGTGGTGTGTCATCTTCACCAAGTTTACAGATTTCTGTAGAGTGGTCTTGTGCTGGGACAGTCCCCAAACAGAAACAGGTAGGGGAGCATCTTATTACTTACTAAGTTCTCCTACCTGTTTAATGAATAAAATTGATTGTA
This sequence comes from Buceros rhinoceros silvestris, assembly GCF_000710305.1. NCBI lineage: Eukaryota > Metazoa > Chordata > Aves > Bucerotiformes > Bucerotidae > Buceros > Buceros rhinoceros. Next base: position 7,410 of record NW_010397048.1, on the reverse strand, counting down.
ATTATTCAGACAGGATAGACTATGCAAAGCACTGAACACACAAAATCTGCTCATCAGGGGCGATACTGGGAGTGTGGTTCTTACTGAGAGAACCCGACAGTAAGGCCCTGATGTGACAGGTGTGTTGTCATACGTCAGATTCCTGGTGTGTTTCATAGGGCTGCTCTTGTCATTAAATCAATGTTCTTTCTTACGCTGGCTCTGAAGCCGGATTGGTGAATGCTTAAGGGGGTAAGGACCTTAAGCCGTGAGGACCTGAGAGTCTCTTCTAGTTGAATAAATGCAGTGGATTTAAAAGTGGTTTTAAAGGTTAACAGTACATCTTCCAACACCTTTTTAATAAATTTTATTATAGTTTATGATGTAACCTGTTGCCAAGGAAGACCATTAGCATTTTTTTGTAGCTTGAGGAGGAAAACAATTCTAGTATAAGCAAAACCAGTAAAGGTGTCTCTGTTGACCACATTTTTCATGGATCCTTTACATAAAATGGGCTTTTTACTCTCTTGCGTTTTCCTTTTGTTTATAGATTTTCTTTAGTAAAAGTATTTTGTATCATATATATTAAAAGTTTTTGAAAACATATTATAAAAATATATATTTTGGGATTTAGTATTTAAACATACCACTCTTACGGTGAATAAAACAAAATGGCTTCTATCGTGTGTAAAAATAAATATATATTCATGGAAGTACTATCAACTCTAATTTTAACAAATTCTATAAATAAATTGGAATAGCAGTGTATTTAACACAAGCTCAAAAATCATGTTTTTCAGAGCAAAAAAATGTAGAATTTCAAAGTTCTGCGACTGGATGTGGAAACCCATGTAGTTTTCCAGCAACTCTTACTTGCTTTTAAGTGTTCTCCAGCATTTTACAGTTTCTGAGTTTGATATCGCAGTAAATTTTGATAAACTCAGGCATACTAATGGGTTCATTTTAATGGATCCAAAGCTGCAGTGTCTACAAGCAATAAAAAACTACCTAGAATACACTGTAATTCAATTTTAGTGCTTGTTAACTAGTTTATGTAAGAAACCATAAATTATTATTACATAACTGTAATTTTTGCAAGTGCTATTTTAAGCAATTGGTGTGGAATTGGGTGCATGTGACACAGCCAGTATGACGGAGTGCTAGAGTTATTCTGTTTACAATAAACAATCTGAATTTAATGTTTGGAGTTCTTAATTTGTTTCATTTAAATTTTTTTTGCATACTGGTAATGTTACATCTGTCAGTCTGTGCATGTTTTTTAGTCTATGTTAAATGTGATTTTCTGCTATTCAGTTGTGTGGACTAGCTAGGCTGAACTGCATTGCTGGAGAAGGGTTCCCGGTCACTCTAGGGAAGTTTCAGAGGACTTCCCCATGTGGCATCCTGCACCTTTTAGGCACATCCACCTCTGTTGCTCTCTGAGTGTATGAAAACTTAATGATATAAAGGTAGAAATACTTGCAGAAGACAGGATTTTAATTACCAAATCTGAATGTGTAAATTCGGAGCGTGGCTGCAGCCAAAATTGTGCCTACTGCAGCTTTACAATGTTGCTTTTGAGAGATTATTTTCCCTGGTCGTTTTCTTTGTTTTATGCACACCAAAAGATGATCTTCCAAAAGGTTAGGAGTAAGTGTGGTTGTTAGAATAGTGTTAGTTCTGAATTCTGGCAGCGTAAAAGGCAGTTCTGCTATTCCAGTGGGGCTCTTCGACAGTCACCAATGTCAAAAGAGACGGGTTTGTCCTTGGCATTGGGAAGCGTGGTTGTTATTCTGAGTGGAGAAGTGAAATGCCCACAAACCACCTCCAGAATTATTTGACCCCAGTATCAGGGCTTTCTTTCTCCAGTCCCAGTCATTGGGGGTTGGTGTAAATCTTGACTCGTTGGCTCATTTTGCAAAATACCAGGCTATCCAAATGTATTCCAGCTGTTAGCCATAAGAAATGCTTGGGCTTTTTCAGAATATTGTTTAAGTGCTTGGATGTGAACTGTCCATATTGGTGATGTGTTCCACAGTGTAAACATAACGTGTGGAGAAAGCATCACGCATGTTTTTAACTTCACTTACTGTTCTCTGTCTCTCATTTTAACACGGGTCGGTATAATTTTACTCTACTTTCTCTCTACCATCTGTTTAACTGGTTAGTGTGCTTTTGCTATAGGGCTCCTGTAAAGAGAAAAATCATTATCTTCTACTTTTTTCTTCCTATGTTCTTTCCATATATTTTCAGTAGCTGACCACTAAACTGATACGGTCATCTACAGTGGCACCTGGGTCCTTCCCTTGAGCAGACACCTAACTTGATATTCAAATTCAACTTGAAATACCTTGTTTTCAAGTCAGTTTTTAATATTGTTGCTGAATGCTGCACAATACAAGGCACCTCTGTGCAATTTTAAAGGCACAAGAGATCAGAAACTCAGGGACATTCATATAATTTCAAAGGAAGCCCAGACTATGTAGATTCTGCGGAAATGCTTTTATTGGAAACATTGCGGAGTCTATTTACCATTCACAGAATATGCCCATAAGTGACAGTATGTGCTGTTGGTGGAATATATGTGGAATCTGAATTGCAGTTCAAAGGAAGAAAATAGGTAAGGCCAAAGGCTCATCAGAGTGGAAACTGTCACAATTACTGAAACTTATTTGAACTCAAGCATCTAAGCAGAATTTAAGATTGAAAATATTTATGGCTTCTTAAATTAATGTTTCTAAGCCACCCCAAGGCTCTTAACTAAAAGTGCAGCATTAAAGGGTGTAGTCACCACACTGCTGAGCATTTGCTGCTGTTAATTGTTAGGCCTCCCTCTTCAGTGATACAGTGCAGAATTTTGAACTAAATTTCTTGACTCTGCAATGGATGTGGGAAGATACACAGCTCCTGGTGGTCCTGAGGTGGTTGTTGCAGTGTGACTAGGCTTAGCCAGGGAGAAACTCCAGTGAGAGCCATCCAGGTTTAAATCCTCCATCGTCCTGAGGATTTGCCACCTTACTGTGTGTTGGCTGTGCTTCCGTCTGCTTCAGAATCTTTACAGCTTTGCACAGTCTGCTTGGCTTCCCTTTCAAGAAGGGGAGCAGGGAATCATCATACTTCTCTAGTGACTGCCAGAGATAATGTAAACTTTTCACTGGAGCAGCAGCTGAAATTCAGGACACCCTTCCAGTCCTATACAGAACTGGGTGTCCTGTGGTACACGTGGGCTCATACGTGCTCATATTCTGGTGGTGAATCCTTACTGTACAAAACTAGAACAGGTTCAACAGAAGGGAATGCTGAGGTCCCCAACCTTTGCTAGTAACCTCCTGGTAAGTGGGGAAAAATAGACTAGAGAAATTCCTAGTAGAAAATGGAAATTAAGTTGATTTTTTTTTTTGCTAAGTTGTGGTAACCACCGAGTTGTGGCATAGAAAGAACATGCTTTTAATATTAAATCTGTTGTACAGGGTGAAATCCTGTGATGGGAGAGAGACAAGACCCGCTTGTGAATTCCAGGGAGATGTAGGAGATCAACACTGATGTAGAAAACATGGGTGTGTTCAAACATTGGTGAAAGCTTGAGTCTGGGCTTTGAGGTTCTAGATTTTGGATGTGATGCCTTCTAGTGGACAGGGGTCTTAAAAATTGGCTCATAGTATTAAAGTGGTGCACTTGATAGGGCAGCGTTGGAACTTGTTTAGAACACCAGAAATACATAAACGTTTCACAGTAATAGTGCTCAGAAATGGTTCACTGGGTATTTTTCAAATCTCTCAGCTTGCTTTGGAATGAAGTCAGTTCACTGCAGGAAAGGTTTCAACCCAAAGGACTGTTTGTGTGTAAAAGCCAGGGAAGTTCACTACAGATTAGCGCCCATCAGTGCTCTGGAATCAGGAAGCTGTCAAACAGTTCAACATTTCCCCACTTTTTTTTTTTTTGACATTACAGTACCTTTTAGGCTAATACTTGAGCATTCCAAGCCTTCTGCAGTACTGGGCAGGAAATAAAAGTGTTTCTTAGGACCGCTTCCCGCAAGTGAAGTTCTGCGTTTTGACTGTGAGGTACCAGTGTCATTCCTTGACACATACCTGTTAGGCGGGAAGCTTCAGGAATCTGAACAGAAAAATCTATGCAGATAATTCTGTTCACGGATTTGATTAATATGGATTTCCAGATGAAATTGTAGGAAGTAATTGTGACAATTCTGCAGCATTAAGTGTATTTTAGGAACACAGGAATCTGTATGTATAACTGGGTCTGACATCTCCACAAGCTGATTGTTTAGCTGTGATGTTCTTTGTGTCATCTTCAAAGGCAGAGACATCTGCTGTCCATCTCTCACAGCGTCAGGTGTCTCTGACCAAGGTGAGGTGACCAGATACTGCCATTGTCACATCAGCCAGAAGTGTCATTGGTGTCCCTTTAGCACTGGCATGCACCAGCTGTGGGCTGCATGTGTGTTCTAGGATATTTTTCCTGCGATTAGAACATACCTTCTAATCGTGGGAAGCTTTATCCTTGAAATGATACAAAGACGGCACCTACGGTATGTCTGAGCCCGGAGAGCCACACTGGACTGCTGCTGACGCTCAGCAAAGTGGGGGGTAGAAGCAAGTAGACGTGTTTCAGAAGTAATATGAAAACAGGTGCTAGTCAACCGCAGCAGGAGACTGATCTGCTGTTGTATGCACAATGTGATTTTACTGCTGTGATGAATCTAATAAAAATGTACCTTATGCAGCCTTTTCCTGGAAGTAGGCGTATTTAAGAGTGGAATAGCTCGTAGGCTTTGTGTGACTTGAAGAATGCGTATACAAAGAATGCTTGTAGTTTGGATTTCCCACTTGCATTTAAATGTCAGTAATCATTAGTCTAAAGATATTATGAATGTGAAGATATGGAAGATTGTATTAAGCTCAATGTGTACAAAATGTAAGAGTGAGCTGGGTCCTCACCCATGCTGAGCCACTTAAAAATGACATTGAAATGGAAGGTAATGCATATAAATTGAAAGCAACCAGTTGCATGCCATTTTGCACTTCTTGACCGATAACCATGTCTGTCTGTCATGTCACTGTGTATAAATTACAAATCCCTGTGAAAAGGGTCATGTGTTATGTCTGTAAACTACCAATGCACAACCGCGGTGCTGTATAGCTAATAATATGTATTAGACTTTTTAAATGTCAAATTGAGTAATTAAGAGTTGAATGCAAGACCTTATTTTCAGGACAACTTGTGTCTGAACAGTCTTAAGTTTCTTTGAGTTTTGAAGGCAACAGAATAAAAGTAGCAAAATCTCTCAATTTATTTAGTTCTACATTCTCTACCAAACACACACAAAAAAAGGCAGTCAAGCTAATTAATAACTAAATACTTAAGCTGGCCTGACAACTGGAGTAAATGTGCTGCCTTTATCGATAACCCTAAACTATAAAATATGTGTATCTTAGCAATGGTTTTGGCATAAACTCTTGACTAGTTGTTTAAAATAATCCTAAATACTGTTGGAATGGCTTAATAGTCCTGGAAGTCTTGTAACATTCATGGTTTATCTTGTGATCCAGACACAGGGTCTCAGTCTTGTACAGAAATAAACAGAGTCCTACAGTTTCCTAGCTTGTTGGACTGAGCTTTAATTTGGGGATGGTGTTACAGATGGCGTTACATCTTGTGTTACAAAGGTGCCAGAGAAGCTGCCTTGCTATTGCCCCCCAGAGTCACCACGCACCAGGCAAGCAAAAAGACAAATGCCAAGATCATGTGTATCTACTCCTGTAAAGTGTGCGTTTGCAATGTAATTACTCTGTCACTTTTCCCTCAGGTAAAGTAAATTATATATCTGCTCAAAACCACGGGGAAAGATATATGTACCTGGTTGTCCTGCAGCTCAGGAAGAGGTGATAGTTCAGAAGATGGGCTGCAACCCGGTATCAGAACCGTGTGTAGATTTATGTGTATGATTAAATAAGACTATAATGGATAGCACAGTCCGTGAGCTTAAGCTCTGTTGGTAATTTGTGGCTCATTGAACGTGCTGAGGTGCCCTCTGAAGAGACGGCAGACAGGTACAGGCCACAGCGTGCACAGTCCGGCTAGACCGGTATTGCAGGAGGAAGGCCGCACGGTGTGGAGGGGCACGGCGGTCTCCGCAGAGCCACAGCAGCTCATCAGTACAGAAGGCTGAATTAGTAATGTTTCTTCCTGGTGCCGAAAGTACGAGTGGCTAAAGGTATCAGGGGAGGAGAGCGAGCCTGCCTGCGTTGGCCCCTCGCAATCTCGGGTGCCTTGGGCTGACAGTAAAGTCCTCTTCTTGAGTGGCAGCTACATCAAATCAAATCTCCTTACTCAACAGTCTTTCCTTTGGTTTGATTTTATATTAAATGGTACTACCTTATTCTTGACAGAAAGGAAGTTTAATTATAGCCCCTCTTTTGCAGCATTTACAGGGTGATAATTAGCGCTATTTCCCACCCGTTACCTGTGCCTCCAGGTGATGGCTGTGCAGATGTGTCTGAAATTACCTGTCACATCTAGCCCCTCATCTTTGGAATGAACAACAGACCCGGTGCTTTACTGATGGTGATGCATGAGAGTGAAAGACTGAAGTCCAAGGGGTTTTTTTGGTCCCTTGTTGATTCTTCAGAGCTGGCACTTACCAAAATACCTTTTGACCTGGAAAGTCGAGTAGAAGTAAGTGGTTTAAATGACAGTAAATATTGACCTCTTTAGTGACCTTTATACAGTAATAAATTTAAGAGTAGGGTTGTATGTTTAATTTGCAGAGGAATGTTCGGGTTCATGATGTAGTCATGCATATTCAACAATTACCTCCTACTGTTTGACCAGCTATGGGTAAGGGAAGACCAGGAAAAGATTTTTTTTTTTTAAGTTTTTCTTAACTGCTTCAAAGTTTAAAGAAAATTTGCTATGCAAGAATTCAAATTTCATAATTAATTTGTAAAAGGCTCGAGTTTTTTAAACAAACAGGTATATCTTAATTTTTTAATGTAAAGTTTGATTTTCATTGCTTGGAAAACAGCGTATACTTCAGAATAAAAGTGTCAGCTTAAACGGTTCACCATGAAACAAGACGCTTTGGTGGAATCTTCACCGTGTAACTAAAATTCTTCTCGGTGCTACTCGATACACCGTTTGCTGTTACTCCCTGTAACAATGTGAAGAGCTGTGCATCTCATCTTTATGCATGAAAATTACTTCATCCTGCTGAGGAAAATCGTGTTTGTATGACTCCGCAGACAAAAATGTAAAGGGATAACGTATTAAGAGCTTTACATGCTTAATCGGAGAAAATAAACCACTTGGGAATGGCAGCAGTGGTGCGGTGTGCACTTTGTGCGGAGCGAGGCTGCGCGCGGTGTCCCCGCACGGCCGGTACCCGGCTGGCTGGCGCGGTGTCCCCGCACG